>NC_043990.1:15394698-15507198 GCF_902150065.1 Myripristis murdjan
CAAAAACTAAGAATGTTCTGGCATTATGATCAAAGCCGTAAAAATTCTGTCATTATCATCAAAAGGTCAATTTCACCAAAATGTAGGGTGGCGATGGAGTGACCATTTAGGAACTGTCGGTGGTAAGTGGCCACTTAATCACGGACAAGTAGATGATTGTTGTGACGAAAGTGGACTTCAGCAGAGCCAACTGGCTGCTCCTGACTGCTTTCACTGCGTTGGTCTGCAGGGGTGGAAAGTAAGCCATTACCTTTACCCAAACACAGCACCGAGTACAGTTTTGAGGCACCTGTGTTTCATGTAACCGCTTCTATCACCAAGAGGTTTCTAAGTTTGCTTACACCTCTAGTATATTCCCTTAGCACTAGAGAAAAAGCACTCCCTTTGAAGAAACACTTTAGAGACATTTAATCCAATCCATTCCATAGATAGATAGCTGGATCAATAGATAGATATTTTATTGATCCCAGAGGAAATTTACCATCCAGTACTATGATACCTTATGATAACAGATGTAATTTCTCTCTGTAATGTCTCTGAAAGCTGAAAAAAATCAAGATTTTTTTTTTCTTCAACCAGGCCCAGATGCACTTATGCCCTGCTCATTATGTCTTGTGGAGGTAGAGTGGCAAGATAAAGGGATGATTCTTAACAAAATCTGTCATCCTCAACTGCTTGGTGGATATATAAGAGCCTTCCCTTTTGGTTGATGAAATCTCTTTATCCTATATCCATCCGAAGGCAGCAGGACAAGTATGTGCTCCATCTGTCCTGCAGTTTGGAGGATGTGATGTGCATTTCCAAAGCGCTGCACAATTATGCTAATGTAGCCACCTTGATTAAATCTTACACAAGCAACGCCTGGCTTTGTAAAATTAGGTACACAAACATCTTTATGGTGCTTTTGTGCACACCAAAGCGGTTTACTACAGGAGCTTTACGGTGGACTTCCTGGACACAGCGGATCACACAGTTCAGTGGAAGATAAGAACATTTTATAGTTTTCTCTCCAGTCTACATCCCTGAACTCCCTCAGGACGACTCGCTCTCACCAGTCCTCACTCTCTCCTAGAAATGCTGGGTGTGCAAGAACTGCATGTAGTCCTTTCCAAAAAGTATAGACGTGGAAGTGTGGTGTTTTGTCATTTCAGTAGAGAAAGGCCGATGATTTTGATCAACAACATGATGCGGGACAGCATAATAATGGTGGCACTGAATATAAGCAGGTTTTTTTTTTTTTTTTTTTTTTTTAGAAAGAAAAAAAAAATCCCCAGATCTCTGTGCATAACCAAAAAAAAAAAAAAAAAAAAAAAAAAAAAAAAAAAAAAAATATATATATATATATATATATATATATATATATATATATATATATATATATAAAATATATATATATATATATATATATATATAAAAAAAAAAATATATATATATATATATATATATATATATATATATATTACAGTCATGTAAAGACGCTTATTATGAGGAACTGTTAGATGCACCATGGCAGTAAGGGGAGATAAGGGTAGGGTAACACATTTCCTCATACATAGACTTGGGTTATCATCCTTTTTTTTTTAACATTTCTGCACAATGTGGCATGACCATGAACTTGGATAATTTGCGAGAGCTGGTGAGCAATTCATAAACAATGCATTTACAACACTGCCACACCAAAATTACCACAGTGTTTTTTGTTAGATGGTAAGTTTTTCCCATGAATTCCCTCTTGTGAAATTGTCTCTCTGGAAACAAATTCAGTTACACACAGATGAGATCAATATAGCAGCTACTATAAGAATGCATAGGCCTATGTGCCCACTCAGTTAATATCTCAGTTGACATAAAAGGCACTGATTGAATGCATTATGATGACTTGATACTGACTATAGATTGCCATTAAATTTTCACATGAAAAAATGCATAATTTGGTCAGTTGAGTGCTTTTTTCTCCTTAACTAAAATACACTTGTTTACCAGTGTTTTTTCCTTGCTTTGTCATTCTTTAATGCTTTTATCTATTCTTAGTATTTGCTTGCCTGCACTTCTCTAAAAATCTGCTTACCTTGATGTCTTCCCCGTTTTGCTTTTGATGACAGGAGTGCACAAACAGGTGTAGTTAGTGTGGCCGTGAAATATGGAACACCTCATTAGCATGTTGATTTTCATTGGCTCTCAGCTGGGACACGCTGTTATGCTGCACCATGATAATGCAATGCCGTCGCGCTAATTGCCAACACACTAACTTTATGAATGAGCTCAGATTACCACGCTGGAGATTTAGCGTGGCGCTGTGCCTTTACCACCGAGCTTTAGGAATCTGGGCCGTTGTTTTGTACAACCTCCTTTTCAAGGCACTTCTGTATTATTGTCGTTGGGACAAGCTACTTCAGGTTCAGTCATCTCGATATGCAGTTTAAGGACTTTTAAGTTCAAATATTTTGGTGTCTGTGTAAGCAATGCTCCAGATATTAGTAATCTAAAGCTGTTCCTGTAGGCCAGGAGACGAATGGCAAAAAATAGTGTTAAATGACTGGCTGTGCTGCTGCTGCTGCTTCTGCCGTGTTATGCCGCAGGGAGTCGACTCTGAACTCAAAGGGATTTTGTCTGAAATAGACTTTTATAGTCCCACCCAGCGCTGTTCTTCTTATTGGGCTGTGGGCTGATGGGAATATGGGTGGGGGAGGCCAGAGTTGTCAGTGGCTGATGTACAGACCACACTGTGAGCATGTCTCTCCCTCCCTCTCATCGTCCTCTTGTCAGTTTCATTAAGCATGTTCTGTTAGCATGAAGGGCCTGTGTGCCGCCCGATGACAACCTCTAACACATATGAACTCCACTTTGTGCAGGCGTGCCATTTTGTGTTTTGCTGTCTCTCTCTGTCTCTCTCCCACTTTAGGCTTTGATGAGAAAGCAATGCAAACAGTTTTAAGTAGCAGTGATACACTTTCTCACAGTTTCTGTTAGTTGTCTCTCTCCCCTCTATGTCCTTATGTCTCTATGTCTCTCTGTCGCGCTCTGACAAGACAGATGACACACACACACTCACACGCATGCACATATACTATAGTGGAATTGCATGGAGTTTATGTGTTCCCTTATGTGTATGTGTCATACATAGAATGTGTAGTCACTTCCCACTTCCCTTTCATCCCTACTCTTTCTTTCTTTCTTTCTTTCTTTCTTTCTTTCTTTCTTTCTTTCTTATTAGAGGACCCAATTTGCAACTGTTTCTTGTTTCGGGGCCATTTTGGGTCATAACATTTTTCACTCCAGACACAATATAGGTCTATCTATTTTAGAGAAAAATCGTACTTGATGTTCATTGCTCAAAATCTGACGGATATAGGCAATGCACATGAATACAGATGGTAGCATCCTCTAAAATGTTTCTCTAAGTAAAGGTCCCCAGATAGCTTATACCCTTAATAACACCCGATGGCATTTTACTTTTTTATGGTGGTAATCCTTTTGTAGAGAAAAGGTGTCACAACTTTCAAATGGTGGATATCCCATCTTGGAATGAATCTCTTCATATTAAAAAGCACACAGCCGTGTAGAATTACTCCACATCCCATTCTCGTCATCGTTGAGCTGTCACAGTTACAATTTGAGGAAATTGCCTGAATCCTAGTTTGAATGACGGCTGCTTGACAGCTCAGCGGCAACTTCGTAACAATGGACCGATTGTTTGGGAAATATCTTTCCACTGTCACTGCTACAAATATATACATTTATTTTACTTGAGCTCTGCAGATTGTCTCGCTCCTCTCAAGCATGAACTTCTCCCCAAGTTTCCCGATGTTTCTTTAACTAGATTCAAAGGTGAATTCAAAGACATTATCATATCTTTGAATTATAGCATGTCTAGACTGAGTAATAGCAGTGAACCGGTCAAAGTTGGCATATGCTGCATAATAGGGGTGTTAAGAGATGGTGCTTCCGATTTTGCATTTGTCAGCCAAATAATTTGCAGTCATGTAAATCCAACAGTGGGAACGGCTTAAACTGGAACCAGACATAGTTTAAAGTGTAACTCAACCCCGAACCCAAATTTGTGAGAAGTCTGATCTCTAATGGTGAAAAGTAGGGTGGCTGGTCTTTGGCAGGTGATGTCACCACCTCTTGTACTCTAATGGGGGGGTGACATCGCCTGTCATCAAAGACCAAGAGGATGCTTTAGTTACTCTCGAAAATAATCCACATTCTTGGTTTCTTCACCTGCTTGCATTTCATGATTAATTAAAGCACTTTACTCAGGTTTTACCAATGACCTGTCAATTATAATGAACGTGAACATAATGAACAAAAATTAACGGTAATTAACAAACAACAAAGATGTGACCAAAACCATACATATTTGAAAATACAGTCATTAACAGATATTATGATTGACTAGAAACTTGAAACTCCATTGCATGCCACTGTGAACTCTGAACTATGAACACCAGGGGACACTACGTCAATTACGAACTTAGTGCTGAGGTGAAGACAGCCAAACTCTAAAAATATGAGGTTGAACCTGTGACATGAAATTACACCAGTTTTTAAAGACTAAAGCCATTTTATGACACAAGTTCTTGGTAAGTCTGTAAAAAGAATCAAAGATTGGGTCAAAGTCGATGATAAATCAAACCAACAGTGAACTGACTCCAACCTTGACAGCCAGTGAAACCATTTCACTGCCTCCTCTGTAAACCTGCCATAGACGTAGGCGCCACAGATCATATATCAGCTGTTTGTAACAGATGGCAGAATTCATTCCTCCCCGCATTCATTATGTTCTGTTATGATCCTCATAAACCTTACATTTTTTACAGAAAACATCTTGAAAAAAAATCATTTTTCATGTGTAGGTAATGGAAAAGCCATGTGCGTGGTTTCTTGTCACAGATTCTAGGCTTTATTTTCTATCGTTTCAGCATCTACTCTGTTCCGGTATAAACCTTGGTTCATCTTTTATAGAAGTTACTGCTGACGGAGGTGTAAAACCCCCAGTATCATTGAATCACCCCCCCTCGCCCGCCCTCTCTCTCTTTGCTGCTGCTGTTTCTTTCTGTTTCTCTCTGTCTTTCTCTCTCTCTCTCAGTCTTAGCTGTCCTTCACTCCCCCTCTCCAATCCTCCAGTCTGCAGTGTCATCTGTCTCACTAAAAACTTTGAAAGCATGGCAGCTTTCTCTCTCTCTCCCCTTCTCTCTCTCTTTCTCTCTCTCTCTCTTTCCTCTCTTTTTTTAGCACTTCATACCACTCAGTCTGTCTTTCTCTCTGTGTCTTCCTCTCTCTGTCTCTCGCTCTTTGTACCTGGACTCAGCTGTAATTGCTTATCTAGGGAGAAATAAAAGCCAGGTAAATGGCTCTGTGTATGAGTGTGTCTGTGTGTGTGTGTGTGTGTGTATGTCGAGAGAGAGAGAGAGAGAGAGAGAGAGAGAGAGAGAGTGTCCCTTTGTGCCCCTGTCTGCTCTACATGCATGTGTGTGTGTGTTTCTATATGTGTGTGTGCATGCGTGAGTGTGTGAGTGTGTTTGTGACAGATGCAGATAGTTCTACAGATGGCCCATAAAAGCAGCAGCTTGTAATGAAGCAACTGAGACTGAAATCATGGTTATGGTAAACTGGGGAGAGACACAGAGAGAGGGAGAGGGAGAGAGAGAGAGAGATAGAGAGAAAAGGAATGAGGGGAGGAGAGAATAAATGGTGGGGGGGAATGGGGTGGCAGTCGGCAATAAACCATGAAAAGGAGTGTGGTGTAGCCGTTGGCTCCTGAATAAACCGGAGTAATGAAGAGACTGAAGCTGTGTAATGTTCACGTTAAACCAGGGAGAGAGAAAGAGAGAGTGAGAGAGAGAGAGAGACCGAGAGAGAAGCAGGAATAGGGGAAGAAGAGGACAGAAGGAGATATGGAGGGGTAACGAGAGAGAAGGAAAGAGAGACAGCGAAGGAGTCAGGGAACTGGCACATCATCAAAGTTTTTAGTTTAGGAGGAGGGAGTGGTGGGAGTGGGAGTAGATGGGAGAAGTGTGACAGGAGGAGAAATAGAGGGAGGGATGTGGAGCAGGAGGGAGAGATTAAAAAATAAGGGACAAGGGAACAAAAGATGAAAAGCAAGGGTTGGGGGCATGGAAACAGATGGAGAAAAGGAAACAGAGGAAAAGAGATAAAAAGTGCAAAGATGAAACGGAAGAGAAAAAAGGGGGCAGGGAGTAGAAGATAAATAGGGATAAGAAAAGAAGTAAGGGTTAGGATGGAAGGTAATAGACCACTGAAGTGGTTAGTGCTTCCAGGGCACTTCATTATTTTGTATATGGTGAAAATGAATAGGGTTTCTTGATCCCGTTTACCAGCCATTTCATCATATAATTATCTTAAACCGAGAAATGAGAAAAACTACAGAGTGAATTTGTTACATGTGTTATCTACTTAAAGGCTCCCTCCACTTCAGCTCAGAAAGTGGATTATCTCACCAGTCACAATGAGTCTCACTTATGCAGCAGGTTATATATATATATATATATATAGTTTGTTTGTGGATTATTGAGTAACTTTGACAATGCCACGTCCACCTCATATGGGATGGAAAGTAGAGATCAGAAAGATTTTCATCAACATGTCTTACAAATATTCACCTAATGTGCAAAGTAAAGAAAATGAACAGGAAAGTAAAGTATTCTAACATTACACAAACATAATATTGTTCAAGTCTGTTTCAAAAGGTAACACTGTTAAATTGTTAATTCAACTGAATATGCTTAGTTTTATGATAATTTGTTGATGTATTTACATTTAGCGGTTGCCAAGATTCCTAGCTGTAAATACGACTTGAGTGTTGACGTGTGTGTTATTTATGAATGTTATTCAAGTCGGAATATGCTACTTATGGCAAATACCATATGACACATCAACTACCTTAATTCTAAGATAGCTAATCCTAGCAATTTCCAGTTTTTTTTTTTTTTTTTCTTTTTCATCGCAGCTTAAAGCTTGTTCCACAGCATGTCAACAAATAAAGACATCCACACGAACTCCAAAGATGTTAAGCAAATTAGGCAGTATCAGCTTCAGACGTATTTTGAAGCAGCAAATTGGTACCCCAACCCATTTTCCCATTCTCAAGGTGACTGGAAGCACCGAATCACAGGAGGATTAACAACCGAAAACAAGGAGCTGGGAAGGAAAGGTGTATATGTGTTTGTTTCTGATAGCACCCTGAGCCACCAACAGACTGACACAGTGTGTGTGTGTGTGTGTGTGTGTGTCTGTGTGTGTGTTTGTGCGTGATTGTAAGTGTAAATGTGTGTCTGATAGCACCCTGAACAACAAACAGCTTGACACTGAATGTGGCCCCACTGACGGGCCAAATCAATAGGCCAACAGGTCGCAACACTAGGCCAGCCTGACATCCAATCACAGCACCGCACAGGGGGTCGCCACGGTGATGGATGACCCTGTGAGTGTGTGTGTGTGTGTGTCTATGTGGAGATAAGGAGAATGTTAGTTGGTGGGGGGGGGGGGGGTCTATCAGGGTCTTTGGTGAAACGGTTTTCCTCTTTCCTTGCTCCTTGAGCAATTTCCCACAAGAAGTGCAGACACTCCATAAAAAAAAAAAAAAAAAAAAAAAAAAAAAATATCCTCCACCAGAAACTTAACATCAGCTGATTAAAATGGGAATGCTTTGCTAATGATTATGAGAATGCTTTCCTATTTTTCTTTCCTGTTTTCACTCCCTTAGACATACGCTGGAAGGAAACGTTTTTCCATTTTCCATAAGAACCCAGAGGCTCTGGCCCTAGTCTGCCCCTTGGTTTTCTATGAGGGATGCTAATTATGCCAGCAAGCCATTTTAGGATGACTGAAGGACACAGTTTGTGTGTGACAATTGGGACAATTATCTGGCGGAGAAAACAACCAAATGAAATGCAAAAGATCCATGTATTTAGGTGAAGAATGACCAGCATGGCCACAACACAGAGAGAGAGAGTGATGGAGAAAGAGAAGGGAAGAGGAAATTAGAAAGAGAGAGAGACTGAGGGGTGGTGTAATTTAAAATGTAAGACAATAAAGTCATTATAAGAATGAATCAATCAGCCAACCAATGTAGGAATCAGTCAATCAAACGATTCATTTGCTGACATTAAATCTTCTCAGCCTGGTGTCTGCATTGTGAAAGATAATTACATATTTTTTGGGAGAAGATCCCCCCCTCCCTCCTTTTCTCAGCTCTTGACTCTGGCTTTTCACTTGAAGATTATTGTGCATATTTCAAAAGTTTGAGAAGCGAAAAGCACTCTAAGGTTTTCAAAGTTTCTGGTGACATTTCAAGAGAAAGTGCAGCTCTGTCTCCACCTCTCCGTGGGAGCAAACTGAGCACCATCTCTTTCTCTCTGCCTCTGTTGATTCCTCTGTTTCTTTCCCTCTCTCTTTACCTCTCCTCCCTCCCTCCCTCCCTCCCTCTGTCTGAGTGGTTTCATAGTTCTATCTATCATGTTGAAATAATAGGACTGGAGATTGGTGAGAGTTCCCCTCCCCTCCTCTCTCCCCTCTTTCTCCGTCTGCTCTCTTTTTTCTCTCTCTTTCTTTATCTTCCCTCTCTCACTCTCTCTCTGTTCTTCTCACCCTCTTCCTGTCCCTGTCAGTCTTTCCTTCCTCTCTCCCCTCTCTCTGTCTGTCTAAATAGTTTCATGGTTGTATCAATCAAATTCAAACAATAGGACCAGAGTTGGTCCCTGTTCTCCCATCTACTTCCTGGTTTATGGCTTGTAATACCCTCTCTGTGACTCTGTGTGTGTGTGTGTGTGTGTGTGTGTGTGTGTGTGTGTGTGTGTGTGTGTGTGTGTGTTGTGTGTGTGTGTTGTGTGTGTGTACGTGTGGGTGTGATTGTGTGTGCGCATGCTCAAGTGCACACTTGTGCATGTGTCTTGCTCCAGTAGGCTCAGGACTGTGAATGAATCTAGAGGGAATAATGTGATTAACTATAAAACAGTAGTCTCTCTCTCTCCCTCTCTCTCTCTCTCTCCCTTACTCTCTGTCTCACTGTCTTGCTTTTTCTCTTTCCTGGACAGGAACTGTATTTTAATTTTCAACATTTGCCGTGATGGAAATATCACAGAGTTGTTTACATGTTTTGCTGAACACCCTCACAGCAATGTTTACTCCTTTGGAAAACTTGCTTTTCCTCTTTTTTGTGTTGGGCCATTCAGTCATTTTAAAGGATAAAGATAAGATGCTTTCACTTATAATAAACTATATGGAGTTTTGCTAGAGAGTGATGTCCAAGGACCTTCATGGGTCCTTGAGAGGCATCCATGGGGGTCCTCAGCAAAATGAGAAATATTATAATTTCATACTTTAATTCACTGGAAATTGTTACAATAATCACTGATGCAAAATGTATGACTGATTATTGTATTGCAATTTAATTGCAGTATCACCACGGAGAATCTAGTTGTCAGTGTCCAAATATGTTTTCCAAAAAATCTATTACTTAACACAAACTAAAATATTTTTTCATATCAGGATCCCCAGAGCAAAATCACCATAAAACGATGTCTGCACATTAATGAAAGTCAGCTTGGGGGTCTGAACATAAAAACATGTGAGAACCCCTGCTAACATACAGTGGATAAGACTGCTACAGCATACCAGCTATAGATAAAAGTGCAGAAATGATGCTTTAACCACTGGTACTCATGTCCTCTCCTGTGTCAGTTCATTTTGTGTTAACCCAGCTGCTCTGTGCTGAGCTGTCAGGCCCATTCTACCATCAGGGATCTGGAGTCCTTAAGCAAGGCACTAAACCCCCAATTAATTTCACCAGATTCTGCTCTCCTCTGCCTCTCTGGTCCTCATCACTCCCAGAGCTCTGGAACAGCTCCAGTGGTGGAGCTTTTGTTAGTAGTGACTGGATAACCATGAGCATCCATTTGCTGAAGTTCTCTTAGTTTCAGTTCTGCTCTATTCAACATGCTTTACTGGGATAACTGGTGAACAATATTGCCAAAACATCAAAATAAAATAAATATGATGTATTTTTTATATTAAATCCCTCTCTTTCTTGCGCCATTCTGCAGAACTCCACAGTACATCTTGTGGAAACCCCGGTGTCCCTCCCAAGGCGGTGCTCAGTGGCGGTGGTCGTTTTGCTGTGGGAGACCGTGTGCGGTACAGCTGCGTTCCCGGCTACGTCTTGGATGGCCATGCCACGCTCACCTGCATCACCAACGCCGGAAACACCGCCGTGTGGGACTTTCCTGCTCCGATTTGTCGAGGTACAGGGCACTTAAACTATCTGTGTGTGCACGTCTGTATATATGGAGAGCTTCTTTCTAAAGGGATGCATCCAGTACTTGAGGAAAAGATATTGATGGTTCAAAATGAATGCAAATAATGGAAATTTTTTAAAGAGTACAACACAGAAATAATAGAAACAAAGTAGTAAGCTGAAAAAAATGGCTTTGGACAGATTCTCAATATTGCAGAAATACAGACAAATGACCTTGAAATAATTTTCTTCAAATCAATATATTCATCCTGTTTTCCATTATTTCCCCAAGTGGGACAATAAAGCACTGAACTGATATAAAGCATTTTGGAAGGACACTCTTCATATATTATATGTTTCATATATTTTATGTGTGTGTGCGCAAAACAGAGAGACTGACAGACTGTGTACGCATTTGTGTGAATATGTGAGGGAACACGAGGCAGACAATCCAAAAGTGCAAGAGTGTGTGAGTGGGTATACATATACCAAGGGTTATGTGTGTGTGTGTGTGTGTGTGTGTGTGTGTGTGTGTGTGTGCTTCTGCAGAGCTTTTTAATCAAAGGTTTGTGTGGGAGGGAGGCAGATATACAGCGTGCATGTACTGTATGTGTCTTATTTTTTGCATTCTGTGGTAGGTGGGAGCTGGTATTAAGTATGGAAGTCTTTACAGTAATGTATGCTGAGGTAGACAGATAGTGTGCTTCTCTGTACAGTATGCCCCTTTACACACAGACATCCCCTATATATGTAGTGTAGGCAGTAAAAAACCCAGAGGTGTGCACTTTGAGAGTATGTGTGTGAATCCATGTGTGTGTTTACATAATCTTCTTAAAAAGTCTGTGTGCAAGGGCAGAGCAGCTGAAGCAACAACAGTAAGGGGCCAAGAATGGAGCCCTGATAGACGCCACATGTGATCCTTATCTGAGCTGATATTAATAATGTAACTGAGGATCAGATTATTGGTTTATTAGCCAAAATGTGATCATTTTTATAGATGACCACCTTGATTTAGTCTCAAAATATTTTAAGCATCTTATTGAATACATCTGTATCCTCTTGTATTATATCACACATAAGTGTTGTATATGTTGACCCTTTTTTTAAGAAAGTTATTTAAAAAGTATGATGATGATGATGATGATGATTATTATTATTATTTAAGTATTCTTCTTCTTCTTAGTTATTTTGGATAAATTTGGTGAGTAATCAGTTCAGTCAAATTCCACAGTGTATTACAGTACATTACATTACAGAACAAAATATATTTTCTGGGGAATTGTATGTAAGCTGGATTGTAAGTACTAAAACTTAATTCCCCCTTGTAAGTAAGAGTTTTTAAATAATAAAAAAAAAAAATCCTACTTGGAAAAGTAGATTGTAGTAAAATGCTGCCATTACAATCACTTAATTGTATTTAGGTATTTAGTAGGAAATAGTTTGTGACAAAAAGTACTTAGTTGGAGTTTTTTTGGAAACTGAATAATAAATTGTAAAGAAATAACCTGGTATGTTTTTTTAGAAGCCTACCTGAAAAGTAGGTAATAAGATATAACAGTAATACAATATTGCCCTTTCAGACTGTAAACTGCCTGGTATTTACCAGGAAGTAAGTTGGTAATTAAGTAAGTTGGCTTATGAAGTAGTTAAATTAAATAAAATGAATAAATCAAAGCAGGCGCGACTTTCATCTTAGTATAAACTCTTAACATCACACTATTTTGGTAATGGACACCAGTGGACACCAAAAATAAGTGAAGTTGACAGACTGTGTTTAACACCATAGCAACTCCAACACCATCACCACCACAAAATGGATTTGCACTGTGACTCTAAGAATACTCTGTTTGCATGGGAATGTGCAGGTGTGTATTGGTGGTGTGTTTGTCCCACTTAGCCATAATTTCTTGTTTGCATGTGTGCCAAGCAAATCCCCTCTAATGAATTCAGCAACACAGTGAATTGTGACACAACATACCTCACTGTGCTGGGACTTTAATTTGGGTCCAAGGAAGGAAGAGTGGGAGGAGAGGAGGGGGGTAGAGGGGGAAGAAGGGGAAAAATTGCAACTTGTCAGTGTTGGATTAGCAGTGTCTCTGTCACTCTGTCAGTGAGGCTAAAAGGAGCTAAGCTACTAATACGTTCACACCAACTCAGCAACACCGCACACACTGACACTTGCATACACACCCAAAAAAAGACACACACATAGTCGAACAAGCGCACATAGAAACATCAGCAAGCACACAGCGTGTGTGTGTGTGTGTGTGTGTAGAGGGAACGGGAGTGACACCTAAAGGCATTCATACCAGCAGTAATAGCTTTCTATCAATTATTCAGCCATCCAATCAAATAACTTGAAATGGAATGCTTTTAGCAATATCACAGGAAATGTGTTCCCTTTCTCTCTCTCTCTCTCTCTCTCTCCTCTCTCTCTCTCTCTCTCTCTCTCTCTCTCTCTCTCTCTCTCTCTCTCTCTCTCTTTCTCCTCTCTCTCTCTCTCTTTCTCTCTCTCCCACACACACACACACACACACACACACAGTCTCACTCAGTCTGTGTGTATGTAGATGCACGCGTGTGCATTCTTGTACCTTTTTCCTTGTGACAACCCGATGTAAGGAAACATGAATTTACTGTGGCTGCCCAGCACTGTGCACAGTCCCATGAATTTATCATGAATAGAACAGGATAGAATAGAATAGAATACACTCACTGTACAAAACATTCAGGCTCGCCCCTTTTAAAACCCTTGTTTTAGCTGTCTAAAGCCCTAAAAATCCCTCTCCAGCCTGTGTCTTTACCTTTATCTACATCTCACCTTCATGACTAAATCATTTAATAGCTGGAATCAATAATGGACTACAGCATGTTCCTCCTGAGTTCATGTGGGTTTCTCTCCCGCAGACATCAAATTCAGATGGAATGGAGGCTGTAAATTTCTCATGTGAGTGTGGGTGATCTTCTGTTTGGTTGGCCCTGTGATGGCCTGCCGTATCCCTGTGCTCTGCCCAGTGTCTGCTGGAGTATCCTCCAGATGAACTGTGTGTTCAGATCTGTTACTACATCAGCAAGTGTCTCTTGTCACTTGTCTCCTGGAGTCTGTCGCGTACAGGCGTGTGCTGGATAGATTAAGCAGTTAAATGCTGATGATGTTTAGCATTTTTATGGTAAAAAAAAAAAAAAAAATCAACTTTTTGCCTTGGCAGGGTAAACATAATAACAGCAGATAGCCAGCTGGAAGTGGCGAGCAAATTCAGCAACATATGCAGCAATAAATAGCAAGTGCTAGCATGATATTGCAGCTCTCGAAGGCTCACATTATCTGTGGAAATTCTTGCCCACTCACCTCACGCACCAACAATTTCTGCTATTTTTTTTTTCTTCCCAGTGCATCATGTCTGTGGTCAAGACCCTTTGATAATGTCAGCGTTTTCAATATTCCCTTGTCACCTTGCTTTGTCACTTTTCTTGCTGCCACTGGTTTCTTGGCCTGGTGTCAGGTGTGACTGTGGGGTTAGCTGTTAAAAGACACAAATGATTACAGAAAAAAAGACTGAAAAAAGATGAATAGTGACTGAGCCACCTAATCTGAGACTGTCTAAAGGGCTATTTCCTTTACAGATTCTTTAGAAGTAGAAAAAGTTAAGCTTCATTAATGTTACTAAAAACAAACAAAGCCCTAAAAATCCGTTTGTATATTAATTTGTATGCTAATTTATTTATTGATTGGTAAAGCTGAATGACATAGAAAACGACTGGTAGCACTAGTCATGCAACACTGCAGTGTGGTTTGTCTGCTTGTGGTTTCATTTATAATTTTCACCACATGCCATATTTCTTATTTGTCCTTTTTATAATGTTGACAGTTTTGAATGCATGTAAGTTGAGTCTCGTGTAGTGCAGTGGTTCCCAAGTTCAACCCTCTAATGTGAGGACACCCAGCTAGATACAAATTTTATCATAGTCGTCCATTTGATCATGTTTAAGGCTGTGAGGTTAAATCTGACTTTTGAGCCAACTGTGCAAACATGCAAAAGATTAAAAATATTAGAATTTGAAAGATTACTATTGTTATTGCTTTTGTTTTACTTCTTTCTGTTTTACATCTTTGTACTTCTCTCTGCTTCTGCTTGTTCTGGTGATGCCAGAAGACGAGGACATGCCCACCACTACCTCCTCCCACTCCTGCTTCACCTCAGGGAGCTTTGGCAGAGTCCTGCTCTTGCCATAGATGATCTGCTTGTGCACTTTGACTTTTCCTCTGCAGAGTAGTGTTCCTTCTTCCTTTCTATTATAATCCTCTGATACAACAGCAATCCATATTTTAAAGGGAATGTGAGATGGCACTCTGATTGGGTAATTGCATGCTGCACCCAAAACACACCCATGATTAATTGAGAGACTAAGTACAATCCTTCTGAACTGTGAACCGGGCACAACAACCCTTTTTTCCCGCTGTTGAAATAGCAAAAGTGGACTTTGACATGTCCTAATGTACTTGCGCCATGCTCTCCAGACTGTGTTCTCAGATCGTTAAAATAGACCCCATCGTGTCTCAGTACTTGGATAACTCAATTAAAGTTTATATTATATTAAAATGCAAGAACAATGTCATATTTAATTTTGGATATTAGTCACTTTTATGTCAAGGGAAAAGGTTCAGGAGTGGTTTGGACGGAGTGGACTGAAGGCCGGTGGAATTAAGCAACACAATATCAGTATAACTCTATTTGTCTGAATGAGTGAGTCTAGTGTCTGAATCACATCTGTGTGCGTGTGTGTGTGTGTGTGTGTGTGTGTGTGTGTGCGTGTGTGTGTGTGTGTGTGTGTTTGTGTGTGTGTAATAACTTGATGCTGAATTATTCAGAAGACAGAAATGTCCTTCAGCATGCGAGATATCCATATTCTCTCTCTCTCTCTCTCTCTCTCTCTCTCTCATACATGCATACACACATACACATACACACACATATACATGCACATATTTGGCCCTGAGAAAATTTCACTATAATCTCACAGATAGAGAGTACACTTATGAATATTCATGGTGTGTGTGTGTGTGTTTGTGTGTGTGTGTGTGTGTGTCTGTGTGTGTACGCGCATGCGTGCGTGCGTGGGTGTCTACCCTAATATGCTGTGAATAACTGTGAGTATGCTGTGAACACAAATTGATTTCTGCACAATATCTTCAAGTCACAATGAAAGCATTTGGACTCTTCCAAATGGTTTCATTTGGAGAGAGAGAGAGAGAGAGAGAGAAAGAGAGAGAGGGATGAGAAGGAAAGGGAGAGAGAGAGGGATGAGAAGGAGAGAGAGAGGGAGGAGAAAGAGGCAGAGGGAGTGGGGGTGGTTATTGTTCAAAGTGAAAAAGTAATAATGTGCTCTGACAAAACTCAAAATTAGACTCGCTGAGAATCGGAAATGAAATGAGTGTGTGTTGAGTCGGCATAATGAGATTGAGGCTGCTGCATGCATGTGTGTGTGTGTGCGCGCGTGTGTGCGAGTGTGTGTTCGTGTGTGTTATTTATTGGTTGAGCTCGTAGCACTAATTCAGCTTGAGTCTCATCAGGCATCACTAGAAAATTTTCTGGTTCGTGAGCAAAACCACCACAGTCACGCTGTGGCAAAAGCACCAGCTTGCTGTGACAGAATGCAGCTTCACCCTGTGTCCTTCTGCCACCCGCAGTATCAACTGTGTGTGTGTGTCTGTGTGTGTGTCAGTGTGTGTGGGGGACTCAGTTACTCCCCCTAGAGGTTTGGCTGACAGGTCTTTATCAGCCCACACAGGGAAGCTTGGATCTCTGAAACAAACTCAGCCACAATAATGTTAAAAAATGACTTTTTCACTCTGTTAGCAAACTTTCCATGACAGAATATTCACATATTTAACAACTGCTGACCAAGAATGAACTAAATTTAGATTTGTGATTTTTTTATGCTATTAAAATATCAAAATCCCATTACTCATCAGTCCTAGAAAATGGTGTACAGAATGGTGACATCATGCTGAACAAGTAAGTGTGAAAAAAAAACAAAAAAAAAAACAATATTAAAGTAAAAATACCAGTATTGATGCTTGTGGTCACTTTTCAAATGACTCATTTACTGAAGGCTTGGGGCCTTGGTTTACTGTGATTTTTAGAGAGGTGCTGTTCAGTGAAAAAAAAAAAAAAAAAAAAAAAAAAGGTTTATTAAAAATCCAGTCAGCTGTAGTGAAGTGCTGTAAAGGTCAGCATCAAGTGGGATTTTGCTGCTAGAAAACATCTGTAATACACCTGTGTTATGAAAAATACTGAGCTGATCATATTCAAAGAACAACAGTAATTAAAATATTATTCTTCCACCAGGAATTCCAGCTCTTTAATTAGCTGGTAGGTTGGTTAACTGAATATAAAAGGCAACAAGACAAATGCAAGCTAAAAAATCTCTGGGCCTCCTAACGCCTACACTATGTGAATGCATGAATTCATACAGTGTCACTTAAATGGAGGTTTATCACTCATGCAGTGATGTAGGCACAAGCCTTTGAACATTACAAGCTACTAAATATGACCACTAATAACACATAGGCTTCTCTGCCCACAGATTCATATTTTCCCTGAGAGACTGGCACTTCAGCAGCTTTTGTTTCAAATGTCTCCTCCACTGCAGAATCAAACAAATATGTCACTTTCGGTAACAGCCCTTCAGAGCTTCTCATCACCGGCATCAGCATCTGGCCTCTTTGCAGCGGAGTTAATGGACTTCTCAGATTCATTGTTACAGAACTTTAAACATGTCTCATCTGACTCATACACATGCACTCACACACACACACACACACACACACACACACACACACACACAAAAACACAGACAAACTTAATTTAACATAGCTAGAAGGAAGACTGACAGAATGAGGCAGAGAGGGAAATACTCATTTAATTCCATCTGCTCATTCTAGCTGACAAAGAAGGGAAGGAAGGAAGGAAGGAAGGAAGGAAGGAAGGAAGGAGGGAAGGAAGGAAGGAGGGAAGGAAGGAAGAAAGAAAGAAAGGAAGAAAGAAAGAGAAAGGAGAGAGCATCAAATAAGACTGGTTGAGAGTCTAACAGTGGTTGTCATGGATACCATCCCTATGCTAATTAGGGAGTCTAATTGGTTGGTTTCATTTCAGTGGAGTGGCTGTCTCTTGAAAATCTCAGTGTATGTTGTGTGTGTGTGTGTGTGTGTGTGTGTGTGTGTGTGTGTGTGTGTGGTGTGTGTGTGTGTGTCTGTGTGTGTGTGTGTGGTACGTGCGTGCGTGGTGCATACTGTATCATAACTCTTTGTAAACGAGTGGCATGGAAGTGGAATGAAAATGCAGTATGTAAACGAAGTATTCATTATGTCCAAACAGGCTTTGTGCATTTTTCAAGCACTGTGGCCTACCCTGTGGCTTTTTCACAGCAGTTCCAACTTGACAAAATAAACTAAGTAGCCTTATTACATTCAAATGGTGCACAGTCATAGGTAATTTAATCCCCCTTTTAATTATTCTTCATTATTTTTTCATCATGCATGTTTACTATAGCGGTAATGCCAGAGGGGACCTTCTATATATAGTGTGATTATGGACACGATGGTGATGTATTAGGTACAAGCCATAACCAATTAGTCCTCAGCACCACCACAGTACCCATTACCACTGTACAGATTGAGCTCAAGGGTATTAACCACTATGCAATGGTTACTAGCATGTGTAGTCTTACATATATATTATGCAGTAGAAATGAATTAGAATAAAAAAAAAATACAGAGCAAAGAGATAATTACTAGGGCTGTCACAACTGCATTGTGACGGCCATGGAACGATGGAATTGCATTACTGCAATACCATGGTTATGTGATGCCTATCGCAGGGTGGAGCTCATCACCGTCATCACCACAGTGTCAAAATTTTATATCTCCAGAAGAGACGGTCATAGAAACATGAGAGCAAGACCAGCGTGCTCAGAGTCTCCACAAACCCTCAGGAACACTTTGGCTCTGAGTTGCTAGGAGGTTCAGTTTTGGAGATATGGGCCAATGTAAATTGAAATATGTGAAATGTTTTTATTTGTCACTTAGCCTTCATTACCACTGTATAGATATTAAAGCACTAAACAGCTTTGTTCACAATTCATCCTATGTTGTTTGTAATGTTTAAACTAGCAACTTTGCTTTTTCACTGCTGTAAGAAAAATCCATACCATGACAGCCCTAATAATCACTAACTATAGTCCCTGGTTACTATGACAGCTGGATAGCTGTGCTTCACTGAATTGAAATCAGCATGCTTGGCCCAGTCAGATTGCTGAAAATACCTTGCGGAATAAAAAAAAAAAAAAAAAAAAAAAGTGCTGAGAGCCTCTACAAAAATAAAAGCCATGTGAAATATATAGTCTTACTAATATAGGCCTACAAGAGCTTTGAAGTTTGACACTGGCACCTGGTTTAATAACAAAGGCGGTCATGACTGTGTCTGTCTGAGGGAGAACAGAGAGCAGTTGCAGGCTTTAAAAAAATCCTTAAGTGTGTAAAATTTAGGATCATAATTCCTTCCTTTTGAAGTTTGCCGGCAATGCTGTGCTTCGCGCCCCACAGCTGCCTGTCCCACACAGACACACAGTTCACAGACAAGGTAGGCTATTTTTGTAGTCCATTGATTTCAACTGCATCACACACTTTCAAAGCTGCTCCGGACTATTTATAAGATAGACTTATGCATAAGAGCAGTCCTGAGTTATCAGCGGGCTACATGAGTTTGAGGTGCTAACCGGTGCACTCTCAGATCTATTGATTTCACATTCAAAACATATTTTCTGGTGCAGGTAAGAACCTCACCACAGTTTGGGATGAACAGACTCTGATGCTTTACCTTAGTTCTATTTAGCAGTAATTCATCATAGAGGAAAAACAAAAAGTTTCAGAAAGCATTTACTAGTAACAGCTTGTTGATGCATAAGTAATGCTTTTCTTCTCCCTTCGCCCCTCCACAGCCACTGTAGCCTGATTAAAAATGTGATTTTTTAGACAACTAGCCTAATTAAATAATGTGTTTCTAGTCAATTTGAATGTGAAATCATTAACGGTAGCTTGAACAGGTGTCTCCTTTGAATCTTTGCAATAACATTTTTTGACAAGACAGAGCATTCATCATGTTTTGTAAATCTCAAACGGAGGGCACTTCAGTCACAAGCTTTACAGAATGACCACTTTTTTCCTTTTTTTTTTAAAACCAGAAAATGCATCAAAAAACATAAAAACAGCCGTTAAGCAGTTGACATTAGAATATGTTATTATTACACAAGTTCCTCAGCATAAGCTTGTCGGGATGTTGCAGCAGCGTTCCACCAGAGTCACTACTTTAAACTCTGCCGCCAAACTTGGTGTTTGACTTCCACAGAAACTTTCTACGACTTTCACAACTCACTTTACCTCAGCGTGTGTGTCTGTGTGTGTGTCTGTGTGTGTGTGTGTGTGTGTGTGTGTATATGTGTGTGTGTGTGTGTGTGTGAGAGTGACTGCTTCTGAAAATGGCGCATGAATGTCTGTTTGTGTGTGTGTGTGTGTGAGAGAGAGAGAGAGAGAGAGGGGGAGAGAGAAAGCGAAAGAAAGAAAGAAAGAAAGAAAGAAAGAAAGAAAGAAAGAAAGAAAGAAAGGGTATTCTTTTGCCAAGCACATGATTCCTTGTTATATTCAAAAAAAAAAAAAAAACAGCCATCCGCATGTATTTGTGCACAGACTTGAATGCACACACACACACACATGAAAGGAATGCCACAATCAAAGACACATTCATGTGCATGTTCACAAAACTGCTTACAAACTGCAGCTAAATAAGGGTCAGAAAACTGCGAGGATTCTGTCGCGGTAATAGGCAGCTGGACTCGGCAGCGGAGGCGATGCTTTCTGTGTCCTCAGATGTCCTCAAACAGTGCAGAACCTTGAGGTATCTGAAGCAGTGGTAAAGATAATTGAATTCAGCGAATGCAAATAAAGCTTTTTAAATGTGTGACTATGTGTATGTGTGTAATGAGGTTACCATGCTACTGTATAAGCAAAAGCCAGTTGAGAGATACTCTGTTCCTGAAAACCTGTACAACCACAAAACTGGGACACTGGACATTTTAAGCATTTATATTCTCTCTCTCTCTCTCTCTCTCTCCCTCTCTCTCTCTCTCTCTCTCTCTCTCTCTCTCTCTCTCTCTCTCTCTAACTTTCTCAGTTTCTGTGTGTGAAATGTTATTTCATGCATCAGAGACAGGGACAGACTAGAGAAGAAGACTGAAACCAGAGAGAAAGACACTGATAGCCATTTGACATGAGGTAGCTTGCCTCTTTTAACCCTGTGTGTGTTTGTATATATCCACTAGTATCTAACCAGTTCTGCTCAGCTTTGACAAATTAGACTGTTTAACTAGATAATCTCATCCAAGCGCTCTCTCTCTCTCTCTCTCTTACACATACACACACACGCACACACATACACACTCACATCCACCATGCGGCATAGGAGATACTAGCAGAGCTCTGATATTGAAAGTCCTGCTGATTCACACACTTCACAGAAACCCAGAGGCTGAGTTTCTACATGCCTGTACTTTTTTTTTTTTTTTTTCTGCAGTTGTGTATGTATCAGGGTGCATAGGCACAGCTTTATGTGTGGGTTTATTTGTAGGTGTATTAGGGATTAAAAAGTTACCAGATTTGATACAAACCATGCAAAAATATCAAAATACTGAATGGTTGAATTGAATGGTTTGTTTCCCGCTTCAAATTCTACAATAACATTACAGAATACCGTTTTTATTTAACACAGTTCTAAAAAGTCACAGTTACAGCATCAACCAAAGTCAGCATCATCCAGTCAAATATCTTAAATGCTAACATTGTGCTCTAACTGTTTTATTTATATATGGCTGTGTAATTTATTGCTCTTGTACAATGTACATTTGATTGGTTCACCTATGGCTGTTTTCTTGAAGCATGTTGCATCTTGCAAGTTATTTGCAAGGTGCAGACCTCTCAAGGCCACAGAGTTCATCATTCATGACACATTTTCCATGCTTGTATTGTGTATTCCACATGGTTGACAGCACTGGTTGTGTTACTGTAAAGCAAACAGTTCATACTGTCAATAATTACTGTTAAAGGGTGTATCTTTCACATATCAGCAGTAGTTAATCCTCCCGACACTTAAAACAAACTGGTCATTTTTCCTGATTGGCAGCTGGGAGTGTGAAATAAGCAGAGTCACAACAGTAGACATTTTCAAATGATACAGAAATCTCAGGGCCAGTATAGGAGGCTGATCCACTTAGCATTGGGAATCAATAGTTGCAGATGGGAAATCAAAGGTCAAAGTAACTGTGTTACCCCAAAATAAGACTGACAGCTAAACAGCTTGGCAAAGAGCTCGCTAGCTGGTAATCATGCTACTGTAAGTGTGGGGAATTTGCACTTTTACTGTTGAAACCAATACTGATGAAATTCCTCTGCTCAGGAACAGGAAAGAAATACAAATGAAATTATTTTACTCTTGGCACATCTGCTCCTAGTTCCTGCCAATTCAGCCAATTCAAGTTCCAATTTATTTATAAAACACTTTTCAAACAACCATCTTTTACCATCGTACTCTGATAACAAGTGAAAAACGATTTAGTGTTAATTACATGCTTGTGAGCGGTCGTGTAATAAGTGTTTTCTGCCACTGCCATGGATACAGACAGCACCTCCAAAACACATCTGTTATTTATGATGACAAAAAGTTGGGTTTGGCAGTGTATTACATGTCTTTAGTTTACCGTGTTCGAAGTCTAACCAGACGAAGCAACTGTTTAATCGTCAACAAAATGAGCTTACAATTCCCAAAATATTCGAAAATCCCACAACTTCTGCTACTGCTGGAACACAAGCACAATTAAAGAAGCATACCAGTGATTTTGCATGTTGAGCACAATATCTACAAAGAGGTATATTCACATTGTTGCTCACCTTTTCCCAAAGCAAGCAGTCATATTTTTTCCTACTTTTTATCCAGCCATTGGTTTTCATTCATTCCACTACAATATGAAAGTGAACTTTCAGAGACTTCAAACTCTCTTCACACCAGTATTCCATCACCGTAATAATGTCGTTTACATTAGTTTCCCTAAAAGTTGCAGCAGTGTTGTGTTTTGATGATTTGAAATTGGGCAGAGTGCAACATTCCCTCCGCCAGCAAAAATAGTCCCTTGGGAAACATTTGCTTTACATAGAGGTGGTGGTTTATGAATTGCGATGACTTTGTTAGCTGCAGAACATTATAAGGTGGGTGTTTCAACCACAAATTATAATTTGAAAATCAAAGGATTTTGATTATATGTTGTGAAGTCTTAAGTATCCCCACACGATTTGCAAACATCCACAGTCACTCGTGTAGTCCTCAAAACAATCCCAAGGACTTTCTCTATGAAATCCCTTACAAAGCAGATTTAATACGGGTAATGTAGTTTCTCACAGGGATGGAAGTAACTAATTACATTTATTTATGTTACTGTGGCTAAGTAGTGTTCCCATGTTTTCAGTATTCTTTTAAAGTCAGCATTTTTACTTTTACATAAATACATTTTTGCTGGAGAATTGCACTTAGTTAAATGTTAAATAGCATCCATTACAGAGAACAGAAACCAGACAATGGAAAGAAACCAGACAGAAACCAAGAACAGAAACCAGACAGAAACCAGACAATGGAAACTGTTGAGCCACTCTGAGTACATTTTAAACATGCAACATTTTACTTTATCAAGTTTTTTTTTTCTTTATATACTTCTACTTAAGTTAAATGTCATCAAAGTAACAGTACTTTCGCTTGAGTAGTTTTTGTTGTACTCTTTCCACTAGTGGTTATTCAGCTACTGATAAAACCACCAAGGGTTATTTTATAGGTCAAATGATGACAAATGAGTCTCAGTATTTGATTAAAGCTGCCTGGAGGTGATGTTTCCTGCATATGGACAGGTCATATAGTATCACGTAAACTGTCAGTCACAGTAAAGTGGACTATATTAACTTTCAAACATTTTCCTGTGATTGTCAACTTTTTCTTGCATTCGATGTGACAAACCCACCCTCTGACTCTTAAGAAGGCTAAAACAAACCCAAAAAAGTTTTTGTGAATACTATTTACGTCTACTGACGGGAGCTATATTAAAGTTTTCATTTCTCACCTCCCCTCTTTATCTTTTTTCTCTCTCTCAGTCTCTGTCCCCACACCGCAACCCCCTGTCTCACCGTCTCTCTCACAGCCTCACACACACACACACACACACACACACCTCTTCTAGCTTCTCCATGGTCTCGTTATTATCTTGCTAATGGTTCCCTGTGGATGTAAAGCTCTGCTGATCCAAGCAGCTGGAGACACACACACAAACACATGCGCGTGCGTACACACACACACACACACACACACACACACACTGACACACACACACACACACACACACACACACACACACACACACACACACTTGTGCAGGTAGTGAGTAAGGTAATCCAGGACCATATGTTCCCACCAGTGCGGAGAATTTGACACATTTAATAATTTAATATCCCCTCTACCCTTCACGACACACACACACACACACACACACACACACACACACACACACACATACACACACACACACACACACACACACACACACAAAAACACACTCGCATTTTGTCACCACTGCTAATCCCTCTCTGTGGAAGGCAGTAGGGAGATTTAATTTTGTTAAATATTTGTCTGCATTCATAGCTGTGCATGCAATTACTGAAACACCAAATTATAGTCTGCTAAATTGTCTTAATTGTATGGGCATATGTTGCTCTTAATTTCTTAAAAAAAAAAAAAAAAAAAAAAAATCACAATAAATGGAAGGCTGCTGCAGTGCTGACTGGGCATGGTTTGTGTTTCGTTACTGCTGGTAAATAAATTAGCAGAGTTGCCAGCTAGCTTGGCTGGAAATGGTAAAATATTGTGAAATAAAGATCAATGGAGTCCTGCTGTTGAGCTGCAGTTTTACTCGGTCTCTGCATGCGTGTATGCATGTATTTGCATCATATTGTAATACATTATATTATTTTAGTTTTTTTTTTTTTTTGTTTGCTTGTTTTACCTCAGTAAGTATGTAAAGAATGTACAACAACAGCTTCAATTTGTCTTAAATGGGTGTTTCAGAATTCTTCATTCTGTAAACTGCTTTGCTAATAATAATGAACAGTAATACCAATAACAACAATAAAAAAAAAAAAAAACACAAAACTTCCAAAACATACAAATTGAGACACCGAAAAGAGGCAATATTTTTTATTACACAAAAAAGCAATTTTATTTATAAAGCTTATTTCACACACTGAATGAAATTCAAAATGGCCCCAACATTTCAGTAACTAGTGAATGTAGTAGTAGAGTAGTTCCTGTTTTCTAGCTGCTAATATTTAGCAGACTATAATTTGGTAGCAGACTATAATTTGGTGTAGAGAGGACCCACTGAGCTTACTGATTGCTGTTGAAAGCAAAAAAAAAAAAAAAAAAAAAAAAAAAGTTTGGATCTGGTTTCAAAAGTTGGAACCCCTCAGAGATCAGAAGCTCATGTGGAAGTTTAGTTCTGACGGAGAGTTTTAATCCCTTTTTGCCACACGATAACAATACAGGGAACCAAAAAATCAAGACAAAAACACTGTCGGTCATAATTTGTCCAAGACAACACTCATGTTCATGATTGTGTGGGCTTAATGCTGACAGCTGCTGACTTCCTCGAGCTGCTCCTACATGTCCTGCAGTGAGTTGAACTTGTACCAGGGCCCTTGCTGACTTGATTACCACGTGAAGTTTTATATTTGGCGGGTTGCAGTCAGCATGTTTATGTATAACATAATGATAGTGCTGCATTTAAAATCATATTGAGAAACAGTGTTGGCAATATTGAAAGTCTCTCTCTCTTTCTCTCTCTTTCTCTCTCTCTCCCTCTCTTTCTCTCTCTCTCAGATCAATGTACCAGTCTTGTAGTGACACTTGGAGTACTCTTATCTCTTCTTTGCAGACCTGCTCAATCCTTGCTCTCTCTCTCTCTCCTCCCCTCCCCTTCTCTGCCATTCTCTCCCTTCCTGTCCTCTCTTGTCCCCCACTCTGCACTCTCCTCTCCTCTCCTCTCCGATCCTCTCGTCTCCTCTCCCTCATTAGTGCGGTACTGATGATGAGTGTTGTCTAAACTTTGGTTAACGATGACAGATGAGGTTCCTGTTGCACTGCTCAAATTTTTTTGCAAATAAGACTGCTACAACTATGCACCCCCCCCCCCCCCCCCTCTCTCTTTCTCTCTCCCTGCCTCTCTCTATTTCATGTCTCCCTCTCATCCACACTCTCCTCCACACATAGAAGTGATTTTCTTATTTCGTGTAAAATCCTTCTCTCTCTAACCTTTGGTGTTTTCCATGTTTTTATTTGCAGTAAAACTCTACACAGTGTTTTATGTAGTAAATGGCTTCCATGACCCCCAAGGCTAGGGCTGTAATGGTATAAAATTTTCCTCAACAGGCTAACAGAGCAGCGTTACATTGTGGTTTGCGGTGTCACTGCCAGTCGACAGCCCATTTCAATTCTGCCCACTGCTTCTCCTCCTTTGTTATAATGCATTCAGTGCAAGCCCACACCATTACAGTCAAAATTTTGAATAAAGAGGGGCGAAGTGAAAAGGGGGAGAGATAACCAATTAATTTTTTCATGAGCTACATGAAATGAGGAAAATAGTTTTGTGTCAGACATTTTAATATTGATCACAAGCTATTTTTTATTAATTAACCTCCCTTGGTTAGCCTAGTTTCTTTGATGGAGCCTCGCAGATTTAGAGAAAAATTCTCCAACTAGTCAAAATAAACAAAGGAACACTTTTAAACAGCAAGAGAATGTAGTCTGGTCCTATTTATTCTCCCAACCACAAAATTATCCAGTGCTTAATGAAATAGAGGCTTATGATAGCTTAAATCCAGTTACATGCAGCCATTAGATTACTCAACGGACAAACCCCATAAAAAATTTTCCTTCAGCAAACCCTGAGGGTGCCTCAAAGGTGCCTCTAAGACCCTTAGGGCTCTATGTTCTTGAATCAAAGTGCAGATGCAGGTACTGGAAGAGGTTCACACAACTAATGCGCTTGGTGGGACCCTCAGACATGAAAACAAGGCAAGATTAGAAGCAATAACATATCGATAGAGGTGATAGGTACTGGTGTCAGTCATAGCCAATTAAATCAGCTTATCTTGGTCTGTTTGGGGAAAAAAAAGTTTTCTTCCCATCATTGCTGACAGCTTCAAGCTGAGAGCACCAAAAAAGCCTCTGATGTCCTTGATGTCTGAGAGGGGCAAGGTCACAAGGTGGTTACTTTTCAGTGTCACTTTTGTGAGTTTTGTACAGTTGGATGTGTCCACATGTGTTTGCAGACTTGACTTGAGAAATGCGGCATGCCTGATCCAATAATGATTGGATATATTCTTGTGTGGATATATTCCATTACATGTATTGATACATTTTCCGGATTGTGTCCACATGCCGTCCGCACCTCACTGTGAACCGAGCTCAGTGCGAGACAGGCACAGCCAACAACCACCTGTCACTATGTTTTCCATATGTAAATATGTGCACTGACCATTGTATGCCGCTAGAAAAGGGTTCAGACAGTAACCACAGGTTCAGATACAACTAACTTTATTTTGTAATGAATTGCACATGGATAACAACTGCATTAGAGGCCCTGACACAAGACCCCCGATTATTGTGGCACTGGCATTAAGCGTGGTAACGAGGTGTTTGCAGCCGAACCTACAGCCTGTGAAACCCATTAGAAGCCCTGTGGATAATGTTAACACAAACACACACACACACACACACACATTTGAACAGCTTACTTATTGAATTCAATTTCTTTTGGCAAGATGCTCACAGATGGATAGAGAGCTAGGAAAAAAGAGAGGCAGAGACTGAGAGAGTTTTTGAGATGAGATATGAGGTTTTCCGTCCGCCAGCCACAGGTTTGTGTCAGGTGTACTTTAGTTAACTGCAATGTGATTGGTTTTAAAAATGTGTTTACCATGATGGCTTCTCTCCCTTGTTACTGTCTGCTGACACTGCAGCGCAAACACACACAAATACACACAGATGCATGCAAGCATGCGCGCGTGCACACACACACACACACACACACACACGCTCTGAGTAAAAGCAGATACAAAAGCACACACACTCAGCCTGATGGATGCTCTTATTCACAGTAACACACCAGTGTGCACGCACATGCACTGCACACCACACACACAAGGACACATGCGGACACTACTATATGCATTCATACACAGCACGGGGCCAACAGACATGCATAGACAGAAACAGACACACACACACACACACATGCACACACACACACACATGGCATAGTGGCAGTGCTGTAGTCAGCAGGGGCTCATTTAGCCACTAAACGATTCAGGATGTTCACAATGTCCTGGTGTCTGACTGTGTGTGTGTGTGTGTGTGTGTGTGTGTGTGTGTGTGTGTGTGTGTGTGTGTGTGTGTGCGTGTGCGTGTGCGTGTGCGTGTGCGTGTGCGTGTGCGTGTGCGTGTGTGTGTGTGTGTATGTGAAGGCTTGTGGCCAAAAGTGCAATAGATTCTCCGGACAGCAGCTTTCTCTTTCTCCTTCCAACCCTTTCAGTACTTTCTCGCTTCAGCTGGTCTCCTCTCCCTGCCCTCACTGTCTCTCTCTGTCTTACGCACACACACACACACACACACACACACACACACACAGCATTTATCAGACACTGTCATTCAAGCTGACTTACTATATCTTCCCGCTTTTGACCACAGCAATTTAGTAGACTATAACTTCCTTGAATCCGATACAAGTGTTGATACTGAGGAGCAAAGTTAACAATGTGTTGGACATAGATGGCGTGAAAAAGTTTTCCTTGGTAGTTTTTTGAGAGGTAGGTCTGTATTTGGATAGGGGGATAGGGTCATTAGCTGTCAGCTGCCCTCCATCAAGGAATGGCATCCAATCATGGGAAGAAAAGAGCAGGAAGGATTGCTTCTGACCCAGCCCATAGTAAAAACTGTCCTCTGTGAGATGCTGCTGGTCCATTAAGGCACCAGCACCCATCACAGAGACCCTTCTCAAACTCTGAACCCCCTTCATACCATCCATTAGCATGGTTTGTATACCTCTACAGGCACTATTCATACCATGCTGTGGTTACACAGTGTGTTATGGTGCCATGCCAGTGCTTTCACAGAATCATACATCTAATATTATTCAGTATAACATCCACACAGTGCACTCAGCCCATGTACCGTGGGTCACTTCCTGGCATTTCCTCATGAGCTGCAGCTATATTATATTCCACAATGGTCAAACACACCCAGCTATTATTATTGGAGTGTTGAATAAATATGTGTAATGACTGTTTATTGTACGCAGAGCCTTGCACCTTGTCCTTCCAGTGCATGCGAGGTTCTAGGTCCTCGTATTTCACGTCATATGTGAAACTGGATTTGCATTTTAATGTAGCTTTGTACATACGGACCACTTTGCTCTCAGTTATGATTGGTGCGCAGGAAAACACTGAAGAAAATCAGAGTATTCTGGTCCCTGTATTCCAATCATGAGCATAAACAGCGTGTGTGTGTGTGTGTGTGTGTGTGTGGGTGGGCGGGCGAGGGGGTTGTTGGGTTTGTATTAGAGCATGCATGTGTATGTGTGACCTGTGTATATGTACCTCTTTGTTTGGCAGGAAGGAATTAAAGATTACAGATTAGTCACGGCTGCTTAGTCACATCTATAAGATACACATGGCTGCTGTGACAACCGAAACAGTCTGTTACCACGACAATAGAACAATAATCATGGCTGCCATGACAACACAAAGAGTCTGGTGTATATACAGACAAATTCTGTAATTATGGTGTCACACGGGGACACATATGGTATAAATGTACAGCTGTTTGCGGATTAAAAATAATGGAGAAGAAATAAATAAAATAACAGGAATATTAAAACATTATTATTGTTGTTGTTGTTGTTGTTGTTACTAGTGGTAGTAATAGTAGTTGTAGCAGTTGTAGATGGAGTAGTGGTAGTGTAATTATTATAGTAGAAAGTGTAATTGCCAGTCAGAGACAGAGCTGAGGATATGAGAAAATATTTTTTTTTTTTTTTTGCTCTTCATTACTTGAACTGAAAGCTCACCTGTTTTACAGTAGAGGTTTATTACTCATAAGGATGCCTAAGTGGTATTTTTTTTTTTTGTCTGTAGGTATACTTGTTTCAAGGTACTGCCAGCTAAGAGATACACAACATTCTTGTTGATTCTTGCTCGTGTAAGATTGACCAAACTTAGGCGTATGTGTGTCTGCACACGTTCATATATGTGGAACAAGGGAGAAAGACAGAGAGAATGTGTGCGTTTTTGTGTATGTGTGTGTGTCATGGATTCAATAGAAACAATGTTACTATGGAAACAGAACCATTTCCACTACCTGGCAACATGTGGGCTCTGTCTCATTCGCAAGGTAGCTTCCCACTCCCTTGATACCCGACTGTTTGACTGTAGATCGCAGAGAAATAAATCGTTTGAGACAGCCTTCCCAGGCAGTGTCATGTGACTGCAATTAGCAGTAGACTCCTCCAACAGCCGGTGTGATCAAACCGCTCTCCAAAACAGATTAAAAGAAATGGAAAAAAGGAAAAAAAAAAACTGGCTAACTTTATGTCCTGGCTGTCTAATAATAAACCCTGTTGTTTTTATATAGTGGATACTGCAGAGCCAGTTGAAGTCACAATCATATGAAAAGGCAGTTTTTCACCTTGTGAGTTATTTTTTCATGCAACAGTACTCACCAATTTAACATAACTTTTACTTTGTGCAAAACAGTGCACCTTTAATGGGGCCCTCATGCTGAATATTTAGGTGTGAAAAAATGTTTCAGCCAATAAAATACCATACATTGCATCCCTTCCATCAGATAAAACTCTCTCTCCCTAACTGATCTGTGGTTTACACACTTTTGAATGATGCCCTTCTGTGTTTAGCCCCACCCAAATGACTTGTTTCAACTGGAAGTTCATTGAATTACAGAAGCAAAAAGCCTTTTCATTGGGATTTAGATGTATCAATCATCAAACTAAACCTTGTATAGACACACTTCTGCAGTAGTATCATGTTGAAATATGCCAAAACAGTCCATATGCCAGGCAACATGAACAGTTCATTCAGGGACAACTGAGTGTACTAAAATGAAGCAATATCATTGCATATGATTGTTTGAAAATCTAACAGTATGCTTTGTTTTGTCATTATATGTCTGAAAACTTTTTTTTTTTTTTTTTTTTTTTTTTTAATAGCAAAGTGGGGACTTCCATCCACCATTAATTTTAGCAAATGATGGGGAAGTTTAATTCTTCTTTGCTGATGTTTAAAGTGCGGGGGAATTTCCTACTACTTTTTACGCTTCCTTAAAAACTGGCTCAAAAATGCCCCTTAAAAGAAATTTTCCTGTGTGTCCTGCCTGAACAAGACACCACTGTAACTTTAAATTTTCTACCTCCTACCCTAAAAATGCTACCTGAATATGAAGGCTCCATGGATTTGAAACAGAGCTGTAGAGTTCTGGATCTGCTGACCTGACACTGTCTTTCTTTCTCTCTCTGTCACTCTCTCTCTCTCTCTCTCTCTCTCAATACCCACCCGCTCACTTTTTTTTTTTTTTTTTTCTTACCTGTCTCTCTCTGGAGATACTTTGACAGGTTAATGCTCAGCTACCATGTCTAGCTTTTCCACACACACATGCACAGCACAGCCTGAGGTAGTGTGTAACAGGGGATTTCAAGGGGGACAGCAGGATAGACAGTTTAATCTGAGAGAGAAGAAGGGATGGTGAGGAAGCAAGACACACAGAGAGAGAGAGAGATACAGAGAGATAGAGTGAGTGGGAAAGATGGAGGGGGAGAAAGGTTATGGCCAAGACTTGTCTCCAAGAAACAGAGAGGACAAGAGGAGAGGGAAAACTTTATTACCCTTACATTCAGGCAGAAGGAGTGAGTGAGATGGAGTAAGAAGAAAAACTTTTTGCTTTATTTGACAGTTTATTTGGAATACTTGATTAAACAGCAATACAGCAGGGCTCTAAAGGGACTGACTAACCCTGTTACCAGTTGTTATAGTGCAATTTCAATCTCATAGGCCTCAGAATAGAAGCATCAACTAGGCAATAACTAAATCTGAACTGATAAATATGAGCACTAAAAACAAAACAAGCTTAAATAAAAGAGAAGAGCTAGTTGGTTTGCTGTTTGTACTTTTTTTTTTTCTCTCCATTAACTGTCTGCTCAGGGTCCCCCTGGTGGTAAAGTGCCTAACTGTACATCACCTGTATGATAGATCTAGCACTGCCCCATTCTAATATCTGTGTGTGTGACAGTACAGTTGCAGAAATTTGTGTGTAATCTAATTGAATACAATCCTAAATCTGAAACACAACACGGTTGAATTCTGCATATGTGTGCATGCATGTGACTGTCTGTCTGCATGCATATATGCATGTGTGAGTTTGTGTCTAGTTGATATGTGAATCCACTTGAGTATGTTTGTATTTGTGCGTGTGTGTGTGTGTGTGTGTGTGTGTGTGTGCGCGCGCGTGTCTGCATACAGGCGTGTTCGCTCATCTGTGTTTGTCTCTGCGACCGTGGGTGTATAGGCTTATTGCAGGTTCCCCCCCTGGGGACATTGCTGATTGACAGCTCTATCCCTGGTTGTCATGGTGATGATGATGGATGTGTTTTTGGTTACCACGGAGACCGCTGTTTAAGCGTTCTATCTGCATGCATAATGTAGTTTAAGCATAAAGAGATTCTGTAACTGACAGAGAGCCAGAGAGAGAGAGAGAGAGAAAGTGAGAGACAGGATCAGAAACAACTTTACTGGCTGATTCGGTCACATGTATGAGCTTGTATGCATGGTCTTCATATTACACATTACACAGAGTTCAAACATTAAACAGGACACCATGGCTGGCCAAGATGAAGGCACACTGATAGAGAGACAGACAGGCAGGCAGACAGACTGAGAGACAGCCAGGTGTTAAAAACAGAGCACGTCCTGTGATAAAGATGAAAGAGTTGGCACTGTGGAATTATAGAACTGTAACTATCTTCCACCTGTAGTGCTGAATTTTTAACACCTTCATCTTTAGGTATAGCCACAAGTTCTACTTTTTACAAAGAAAGCACAGGGAATTAACCAGCTACCAGCAGATTCACAGACAATAGTTGTGTTACAAAATAGTTTGTAGAAAGTTTCCACCAGTTCTAAAGGGCTACACTTTGTATGGCTAAAACAAATGAAACACTTTTACATTCCCTTACTTATTTATAGCTATGGTGGCAAGGGGGAATCATTTGTTGCACAGGTTACTATTATAATACACAGCTATGATAAAGCTTTGATTCTAAACTTCTGGCTTTGTACTGCTTATGTTTTGCAGACCATGGACTGAACGTTTGGGTCAAATATGCGTTCATATTTTTTGCATTTTCTCTGCCAGTGGAACAGGTAGACGTTGGTATATGAACCTGTAGTAGTAGCACACTTCTGCCGAATACATCAATGGTAAATCAGTGGTCCATTTTCCCACTAGAATGGTGTTTTAAACATCTTCTTTAGCAGTGTAGGCAGTGTTTTTGCTGTGGTTGTCCTCCACTACAGAATGTATGTAGACACAAATGCCATTCTACACCATGAATTTAGTCATTCATATTCATTTTCATGTAGTGACAACGCATATATGTCATAACAAATACACATAAATGGATTCGCACACACAAACACTCTCACACACATAGACAGACACTCCGTGGGGAGACAGCATTACACATGCATGATTTGTTTGTTTAGTGTGGCTTCAGGACAACTGTTTAGTTCAACTAGTCATGTCTGCATTACACATGCTACTGAGAGACACATGATCCCCCCCAACCTCACAGCCCACATACACACAAACAAATACACAGATAAAAGATATGCTTCCCCACACTGATCCATATGCATGCATGCAAAAATGTATATATACTCACACAGTGCTAGGCATATCACATTGGGAGACATATGCACACAAACAGACAAACACAAACACCCGGACTCTCCATAGGGTGCTGGTGTGTGTATCAGTAGTCAACATGCATGACTGGCTCATTCACAATCTAGCAGGCAATCAGGCTGTTCAGCTAGGCATGACTAGGAGATATACACCCTTTATCACATACACACACACTGTTTGGCACACAGATACAACTGGCTGTGTTAAAACAAAAACACTATCACACATAATCAAAATTACCAGCTCTCATAGAAATACATCGTTAAGTATACACCCATACTGTACATAGACAGACACATGCATGCACTAATCCATACTTACAGAAAGCACACACAATCACAACAACACAAATACAAACACACATTCACAAAAACATAGCATACACAATCCAAAACATGGTGAAATATGGACCAACCACAGTCAAAAAGCATATCCATAAATCCCAATCTGAACAAGGGTTGCCCCTCATGACAGCAAACCCATTAAATCTCAGCGTGGTATCAGCAAAATGAGAAACTTCTGTTGCTGCTGAAATTACCAGACTGAGCTAACAGCAGTACATACATTTTAAATGGATTTCAAAAGCGCACAAGGCTTTTTTTGTCTGTAGATGACAGCCAGCCAACTTTGAAGAGATTTTCTAGCATATAAAATTGTCATTTTTATTGTCGCCTGTCTAAAATAGACCATTAATTTTGTTTCCAACATTAGTTTTTCAATAAACAGTGATTACCCGACAGATTATGAGTGCTCTGGAGTGAAAATGCTGTGCGGAGTCTAGAACGTGTACATTTTTGAGACTGTTGAGTGGTTTATGAAATGTTGTGAGGACTTTCCAGATTGTTGTGACGACTGGCTGAGAGTTGTGAGGATTCTATAATGATGCCAGGGTTTTGATTTTTTTTTTTTTTCCCCCCGCTGAAGATGATTTTTGATTGGCAGACGGTTACGAAAACAAGGTTTCAAATGTTGGGAGACATCAAGTATGCAGTGAATTTTCGAGTCTTTTCCCACGAATGTGATGAGAGCTTTCAATTCCCCGGGGGTCCTAGAATATCAAGAAGCTTCTAGAAAGTTCTGCGGACTTTGTAGAACGCTCTCAGGCCTCTAGATGTTCTTGATGCTCTAGAACGCCCTTCAGCTCAAATGGTTCTAGATTCAAGAGGGTTGAACTGAATTGAATCTAGAACCATTTGTTCTAAAACGTTTCAACATTCGGTATCCAGAATGAGCTCATGCACCCAGTGAATGTATTTTGGGCTCTAACCTGTAACTCTAACCCTGTAATACTGTTTCAAGTAAGGGTTGTAGAACGCTCAAGGTGTGGTGATGGTTCTGCAACGTGAAGAATTCTAGAGTACACAGAGGATTTTGGATGCTAGAGCGTTATCCAGAGGGTTAACAAGTCACCGCAATGTTCACTCATGATCAGGAGTGTTGCAAGAGCTTGAGGATCATGCGATGGCTCTACAAAGTTTAGCGGGCTCGAAAAATTATGCGGGAGTCCTAGACGATAGAGATGGTTCTGTGTCGATTCGTTGACTGTAAAACGATTGCCGTCTTGAAGTGAAGGGAACGTAGCATGAATTCTAGATTTGTGTGAATTCCAGAATTGTGGACAGAACATCGTAGAATGATTAAAGAACAATGGTACAACCTCAACATGGATAGCGTTCTAGACGTCGCAGGCGGTTCTGGAGTGTTTCCACAGTGTTAACCAGAAGGGGGGCATGACAGTTAAAGGTTCCATAATGATCTACAGTGTCGGCGGCATAAGAAATGTGATGGCTCTTCAGTGCTCAGTGGGCTCTAACATTATGTGAACATTATAGACCATAAAGACAGCAGTAGACTGTTTTAGGACATTGTGCGTGTTATATAATGTTGCAGTCGGCTCTAGAAGGTCTGGTTTTAAGGCCTGGAAAGTTGAATCTCCTTCAGCGATGCATGTTTCAAATGTAGACAGACATGTTGTGAATAAGATATTAGAGGCGCGTTGTATCGCATTTCTCCCAGAGGAGCACTTTAGCCTCATACATTATTCAAACACACACCAACTCACAAACATCAAATGCAACACACCGACACACACATGCACTTACACGCATGGACATACGGACCATATATACACACATGATATACACACACAGACACACGCACACACGTGCACGGACACAAATTTAGATACGAGGCACTTCCTGCATTGATCCGCGAGTATTTAAAGCTTCTTCCAGTGAAATGGACCTTTCCTAGAGGAGGGTAGAGTGATTAAATATTTGCTAGTGAAAAAGGAAAGGCAGAGACAGAGAAAGGGGGAAGGAAAGATAAGTAGATTGGGGAAAAAACAGCAACACACAAAAGAGAAAGGGAGAGAAGATCACTTTTCTTGTACTAGATGCTTTGGCAGCATTGTCTGTAACATTTATGCCACCGACCGCATTGAATTAAAACCGAATTGATGGTCAGAGAGGATGAGGAGTGGGAATAAAAACAACAACATTTTTTTGGATAAATACAAAAAGAAAAGTACATCATTCTTTTGCCTTACATTTAACACACAGGAGACAAAATGATCCAAAACCATAAGCAGAAAGAACAACAAAAGTAGTCTCACCCGCACTGACTTCCTTCATTCATTAATCCCTCACTTTCACTCTCTGAACTACATGCTTCACCCCTAACGTAAACCTAATTGTCCCCCACCCGTTGAAATCAGATGGTGTGGGACAATGAATCAGTGTCCGTTCGCCTGTCTGTTCCTCACACAGTTGTCGCTCAGATTTCCAAATTTGGTGGGAAGGTTGATCATGGGCCAAGGAAGAAGTGGCTAACTTGTCGTGCCCCTTGACCAAAAGGAGGTGTGATAGTGAGCGCGGCGTTATCACAAAAAGGCTCATAAGGTCAGAACGGATTCACACGTCATCACAAAACTTTGACCAGGTATTCTCATGTTTCAAAGAAGACCTTTTAGGCCATACAGTCAAAAAGAGGCGTGACATGCGATGAAAAAGTCACATAAATTCCCAGTGGATTAGCATAACAACACAAAATTCTCATGCAAGGTGCAACCTGGGCTAGGGAATAACATACTCTCACACCCACTTTTTTTTTTTTTTTTTCCATTATCTCCAAAGTGCCATGTGGGGGTGTCCTCTGCCTCGGCGTGTGTCCACTGCCACTTCTTGTTTTGCTCTTTATTACGACATTTATTACTGCATTTGTTTGTTTGTTGGATCTGTTCATCTCATATGTCAAGAGAATGAAAAGCTCTCAGCCGGCACACACAGACACACGCAGTGGTGTGTGTCAAAAGTTTCAAGTTTACTACTCATAGTGGGCAGATGGAACAGGGAAAAAACACAGATGGAGTGGAAGAAAAAATGGAAGAAATCTTGAAGGGAACCACAGACAGATGAGACCCTTCTCCCCTATATACATAATTAAACCTTATGTAATCTTAATTTTGTCCCTAACCATGAACTGTAACCTTTACCCAACCCCTTAAAGAACTGACAACTGGGCAGTTTTATTTCTAACAACATTTTAGATAGAATAAGGACATTTTCATCTTTCAAATCCACAGTGACACACACAGTCACAAACACAAATCGAGTATCAACATTTTTCCCTCTCCCGATGTGATATCTGCAGTTGTTATCTTGAAGTCATTCCATCTCGTCATCTGTCCTTTTTTTCACCCCTCTCTCTGCCTGCATCCTGTTCTGTTGATCTCTCTCTCCACCACGCATTTCTTTCGTTCATCTTTCTGGTAATTCTCCTGGTCTTCTTCGCCCCTGCATCTCCATATCTGCATCTCCCCACCTCTATCTTTGGTCTCGCTCTTCATCTGTATCCATATTCCTCTATCTCTCCCCCTATCTCTCCATTCTTCTCTCTAATCCTCTCAATCTCTCCCTTGATCCATCTCTATCCAATATTCATCCATCTTCCTTCCCATTCCTTTCTTTCCGTCTCTTTCTCTCTTTCCTCATGCTTCTGTCGTATCTGCTAATTGGTTTTCTTTCCTTCCAGCCAGTCAGTCGTTCATTAAATCATCTGTCATACTCTCTCGCTTTTTGTCTGTCATCTGTCTTCCTCACGCCCACATCTCTCTCTCTTTCTCTCTCTCTCTTTCTCCGTCTCTCCTCTCAATCTCTCTCTCTCGTCCTTATCAGCAGTCATCAGAACTGTATGACAGCAATATGATAGATACCACGTCTCAAATGAAATTGTAACTGTATACATCTTAATGGATAGATGGGCCCATTCTGACAATGCTCGAGAGTTTCTGCTGTTCACATTGTTAAGCTTTATGGATGAGACTATTGTACCCATGACAGCTTATGAGTGGATGAGTATAATCTGTCTTCATCTAGTCGTTAATTAGAAGCATTCTTGAATATGTCCTGTAGATACTTGCTCTGTGTGTGTCGTACAATCTCATTTACATTATAGGCACCATTGCCACAGTGATTTCCACATTGTAAAGATTCAAAACAAACACGTAACATTTGATGCAGTGAAACCTCGATTTGGGAGATGTATGTTCATTTTGAACTGGAAATATCCTGTAGTTACAGATGATCATAACAATTCAAAAATCTGAATTTGAAAAATGTTGGATTATGCAAAGTGTTCAATATCCACAGAGGCTACTTCAGTCAGTGTAGAGAATATTGTGTGTTTTTGTGTTTACTTGTTTCTCTCTCTCTCTCTCTCTCTCTCTCTATGTCTTGGAGGTCAAGTTAAAATTATACATGAAGCTTTTTTTAAACAGAAGCAAGTTTAGAATATTTTACAGGACAACAAAAGACGTAAGTACAGATAAAAACAGGCACATTGCATGTAATCACAGGCACGTCACAAACATCTTTGTCCTCCTCTCTCTCTCTCTCTCTCTCTCTCTCTCTCTCTCTCTCTCTCTCTTAGCTGATCTGTTTTCACAGATGAAAAGAACAGCTAATTGGACGAGTGCCTCAAAGTCACCATAGATGCGACATCTCTCTCTTTGTCTCTCCTTCTGTCTCATTGCATCCTCTTCATCTCTCTCCTCCTGTCTTTTCTCTTCTATTTCTGTCTCTCTTTATCTCCCTTTTCCTTGCCTTTCGCCCTCTCTTGCTCCCTACTCCCTCTCTTCCTGTCCCTGTCCTTCTTTCTCTGGGCCACACAGCTTTTCACACTCACATTCTCACAGACAGGACGACGAGACCAATCAAGCATCCATGATATGTGTTTATCCGCATCCACACACACACACACACACACACACACATCCGATTAAACAAACAGAACATCTTGAGTATTTTGAATATCTTGATGAGATCGGTGCTGATTAGATGGTAATTACTATAATAACTGTCAACGCCCATAGTTTCAGAAAGTTATAGCGCACAGTTTTGGAAAACAACACATTAATATTCCAGATTTTTGGCTGTATTTCATATATTTAGGAGTTGGATCACATTTTTGGCTGCTACAAAGGCTTATCAATGTCCCCCATCAATTTTTGGCATCATTAGATAGTCAGGATATGCAGCACATTTCTAGTGTCAATCTAAACCAGCATTTATTTTCATTTTCACTTGTATTTTTTGTGAACCATGTGGCTGTTTTACTTAGTCATTTGGTGGACTACTTTTATTTTCATTGAAACTGATGTTATTTTCATGAAAGTTGCTCTACAAAGTTGCTGAGGTCAATTTAAGTGTAGACCATTTTGCTCTGAAACAAAATTATACTTTGGTAGAGTTGTATAATTGGGTGTAGTTGGGTATCGAAACTTGCTGCCTTTTATATTGGAATAAACCCTTTTTTCATGTTAATTTGCACATTGAAAATGTTATTTTGCGGTCTTTTTTGCTGTGCTGTGGAAGTGAATGGGGAGATAAAAAATACAGTATGCTGGATTAGCAGCCCAAGGCAGCACACAGCATCTAATGAGGATGTTTTGCTACTATGTGGACTCATATCACATTCAGATAACTAACCTACACAACCCAACACTCTACCAAAAGTTACATTTGGCTCTAACCTGAACTACAACTTAAATGAGCATCATATAGTTTCCGGCAGTGAATTTACAATTCATTAGTTTAAGTTTAAGCCTGGATCCAACCAGACCATAAAGCATTTGATACTCCTCCAAAAAAAAAAAAAAAGTAAAATGGAAAAAGGCAAAGATACAAGACTGTTTACATAATTAAGAGTGAAGGAACTGCGCATCCTATAAACTTCCAATGCCTAACTAATGATAGTTTAGTTCACTTCATCTTGAATTTAGCATTGCAACACATTGTAGTTTGTGTTGTGTGTATATATAGTTTTTCATCAAAATCATTATTCATTATTATCATGTTAGAAAAGGAAATCATGATTCTCTCATGGTAAGATTACCTGTGATGGTTTTGCCGTTCTGGCCAATTATCTTCATTTAAAAAATCATTTCAAGATATAATTGGGATCTCACTTCCAGAACGTCACTGCTGAGCTCTATACCACCACATTTCCATATTAAAATTTAAAAAACAGTATTGCATCATTCACCTACACACTGGCAGTAACAGTACACGTTAAGCTTTTTTGACTCAAACTGAAATGACTGAGTCTCTGGCCTTTCAGTTTCATTAAACTTACCAGCGCTCGTTATGAGGTGACCCACAAGAAACAGTCCCGTGGCCAAAGTCTGGGCCCCAGACTACAGGTTGAAAAACCAGGCTCTGGAGAACATACAGGCCTGTGAACTGAGAGACTCCCCCAGGAGTTTGACTGGTGATGCAGAGATGCCTGGAGATGGGAAGATTGATGGACAGCTCTCACACGCTTGCCTTTTCATCTGGAGATATTGATTTGTGGTAGAGGAATGAACAAATATGTAGATTGAAATATTGACTGATTTCTATTACTGTTGAACTGACCTCATTGACTTTTCCAGCTGCTATTGATTAGTCCTCCGACGCCAACATTGATTTTGGAGGAGAAAAGAGTAGAATTCATGAGACATCAGGAAAAAAAAAAAAAAAAAAAAATTCTTACACCAGTTGATGATGGAGATTATCTGTTACACTGATGTGATATCATGCATCACACATCACAAAAGACAGTATTTTGTACCGGTCTTGATTGTGGAACAGAAACCAGAACGCCTGAGTGTTGGTGTATAGCAATTTTTATATATTTACATTTTAGTGAATTAATTTTAATGAATACATTTTTAAAGGAATTTTAATGAATTTATTTATTTGTATTTCTCTGTTTGTTGGTTCATCCCATGTCCAAATCTTAACTACTGAACAGGCAAGACTAAATGTAAAATGCAGATTTCTTGGTCCATCTGGATTCTTGGAGCACAACTTGTTAGCTTTTCTTGCCAGTATTGATTTGCATTTTCATGTCCACATATTGATTATGGATAGAAAGAAGAGGCCGGCCAACTATTCATGTTCACAGACATTAATGTGACTGTGTGTCAGTGGTCTTGATCTGTACATCTGCCCTATGCTGGATCTCTGCTCAGCCTGTTGACTTTTTCTCTTCGGTATTGATCGTCATCCCTGTGTCCAAACATTGATTACAGAGGGCCAAATGTCAACTAGATGTGGAGTAACATACTGATTTGACTTTATGGTTGTGTCTGATCCACGTCAGCACATATTGCTGCTGCATCTCCACATCTGTGTAGACTTAAGACGCCCTGTCAGAAACCGTTTGGAAACGGCCATTTTAAGTTTTTGACTAATAATCGTTTTTGAAAGACTTTGTCGTCGTGAGAGGTGGGTGGCATTTTGCTGCCAAATTCATTGTGACAGTACCTTATTATTATAACTAGACTTGGTGACAATAATCTGATCATCATTTTTAGAAGGAATGACACATCACTCACGGTGTGGCAGTTTTATATGTCTCTTTTCATATGTCTCCTTGCAAAAAATCTGTCATATATTCCTTTATTCTTTATACACAATGAAAGTTAATAAGCCACCTGTGTTTCCCAACATATTTTAAAAACAGCCAGCACCATATGTATGCAGGGCTTGACATTAACACCCGCCATCCTGCCAGATGTGGGTAGAACACAGCAGTGGCATTTTCCTTCTAAAAGAAGAAAAATGTAGTTTACAAAACTAATTAAACCTCAGCTAATTAATCCATTTGAGTGTGATACTACATGATACTGCTACTCCCATGAGCACCGCCTGCATGCTGTGTGCTCATGCCATTGGTTGGTTCATCCGCTCCATTGTGTTGCCATTGACAACCAAACTAAAGTAATTACAGTAGCCTAAGCCTTGAAAAACTGGCAAAATAATGCAAACTGGAAATTGTATTTACAGGTGCAAGCCCTGATCAGTAATTGGAGAGAAAAACAAACAAACAAACAAAAAAAAAATCAACTCTGAATGTCTTCTGTTCACATTTTGACAAGCAACATACCCGTAGTGTCACTGTCCTGGTGCATCAAGTAGGGTGTGGCAAAACCAGGGAGAGACGACCGTTGCTTGCAAGAGAAAAACACTGTAAAAAGTATCAGTGGCTGTTATAATCTGTCATCAAGAGGGATTAGAATAACAGCCTGATGCTTCACAACTGTTTTGACGTGTGTTGCATTACTGTTAGTAAGTCTACATTGATGTAGGATTGTAGTGTGGCTGTCACTGGACCTTGAGATGAGTAAAATTGATGAAAAGATATTGACTGGAGGAACAGCTCAGGAGGCAGAGGTGTGTGCAAAAAAAAAAAAAAAAGGGAAGAGGTTATATTAACCAAAACAACAATCAAACAGAGGAATCAAACAAAAGTCCCAGGAAAATTAATGGGGCACAATGAAACTGAAAAATACCTCGAGTAACACAGCCTCACAGTAAGCGGCTACCAACCTCTGACTTAATGACAACTTGGCTTTTTGTAAATCTCCTGCCCCCTCCCCTCTCTAATTGGACTAAACCATTCCATAGGGGATAGGTAGACAAGAAAGGGAAATCCTCGCTGGCCCAAACAAGAGTATAGCAAACATTTCAATACCCACAATACTTGGAAGGAAGCAACTCTTCCCCCTTTGGATGAATTTTAGGCTCCCCCACCCTTAATTAGTTAACAGTATCTGGTCACACTGAAAGAGAAAGAGATACTGGGCCTAAAACCTAGTTACAAACCTAGTTAAAGCAAACCTGTCTCATTTCATCTCTCATTGATATGATTAACACAAAACCAACTAATCAGTGACTCCACCCAGTACCCAGCTTGGCACAAGTTGCCTAACTTAGCCCGCTGGCAGGGACTGCTGTGGACCATGTAGGGATTGTGGTCACGTGAAAAAGGTGCAGAGAAAACCTTTTCAAATTGTGATTGACTAGGCTTTTAATTGACTTTTTACAGTATTAAGCGGAATCTCAACTTGGCTGTTAGAAACACTGATCTATAATGAAAAATATTCTAGATCTATATTAAAATATTACAGAAAAGTGGTTAGAAATAATAATAATAATAATAAAAAAAAAGGTATTTAAAATTTACTGCATTGGGAGAGCAGAGCATCTAGTGCAGAGCCAAACAGTGGAGAAAAATAAAGTTAGACCATAAATAGATTAAAACTAAGGAAAGTAAAATCCATGAAGAAGAAAGGCATTTCATTTAAAAGTGGAAGTCAGGTTTTGAGTGGCTATAGGCTATGATCCAGCTTAAAAAAAAAAAAAAAAAATCATGAAGCTGACTGCAGTGACAGTTCGCTTTATGGCACTGACAAGGCAAAAGGCATGTCATTTGTTATTGACACAACCAACGTCTCTCACACACACAGGCACACACGCGTGCAGAGTTTTACTTCGAAACAAATGCATTCTGTTACAGTCTTCTGTTAGGCCTACCTCTTATTACTTTTTGTTCAGTCGGGGATTTTGGCTGGTGAAAATGCTGAGTGACCAGTGGACCATTAGCCACAGTGGCTGGTGAACCAAAAAGTTAATGTCAAGCCCCGTATATGTGGCAGTCAAATCATTAAAATCTCATATGTCATCATCCCTCTTTGTGAAAAACACATGCTTTCAGCGTTGCTAAAAGATGTCGTTAGATGATACAGTCGTCTAGATTGGGCTGTGTGAGTTTAAGAGGGGAGAGGGAAGTGGAAAGGAGGAAAGTGAACAGCAGGGGCCGAGTGAACACTGCCAAAAAGAGGAGAGAGAAATGTATTTTGCCAGACCCGTGAAGCGTTAAACTCTTGGTATGCAGCTATTTGTTTAAGATGTCAGCGATGACATTTAACACACACACAGGCACCCAGGGTCTCTCCTACTCTCTCTCTCTCTCTCTCTCTCTCACACACACACACACACACACACACACACACAACCACACACACACTGTAAAATGTAAGCATATAAATAGATGCAGAGTCATACCTGCACACTCAGAGAGAGAGAGAGGGAGCGACGAGTGAGAGGTAACCTGTATAAATCACAGCTTTAGGAGTTTGTCGCCATGGTCATGGTTGATAATTTAGAAACTGTTTAATGATCAAGTGAGAAACTCAAACACTAAACTCATCTGCCTTAATACTGCTATGGAGTCAGAGAAAGAGCAAGAGAGTGAGCGAGAGAGAGAGCAAGAGAGAAAGAGAGAATATTCTCTTAGTCTTTTCATCTCCCCTGCTTTAACTCTCAAGTTGTTAGGCTTTAGACCCCTCTGTTTCTCTTTTCCTTTTTTAACTGCCATTTAGTTAAAATCCCCTCTACTTCATCTCCTCCCCTCCTTTCATCTAACTGGGTGTTTCACTGTATGTTTAACTTCCATCATGTTGGGGCCGCAGGGTGGTGTAACAAGCAGAGCGACAGACCTTCAGCTGGAGGACTCGACTGCAGAAGTGTCCTTGAGCAAAACACTGAATCCCTGCTGGCTTTGTAGGTCCTGCTGTGTAGCTGACTCTGAACTTTGACCCTCCCCTCGTGTAGCAGGGCAAGTGGAGTGAGAATTTCCCCAGTGGGATGAAGGGAGTACATGTTGTCATTATTGTCCTGGACATGATTTGCTTACTGTACCAGAGGGAAAATATCTGTAAAATATCACCAGTGGGATGAGGGCATTAAAGTAGTAGTCCAGTGATGTAAATGTCATATTGTCAGGGTCATAATGCCTACTGTAAGAATAATAATCTTGATATCAATCTCTCTGTCAGTATGTGCCTTCTCTCTATCTGTCTCCTTCTGCTGATCTTCCATTAAATCACTCTTCTGCCCTAATTGGTTTAAATGTCAGGCTGTTAGTTGACTGGCAGACAGCATCTGTTCTTTGATTTGTGGACAGATGGTGGGAGGAGCTGAAGGTCAGCCTGGTTACTGACACTGTCACGCTGTCACCGTGTGTGTGTTTGTAGATGTGTCTGTGTGTGCGTGCAAGTGTTTGGGTGCATATGCTCTGTATATGCTGTCAGCCTGTTTATCTAAATGTGATGCTGGCTAGCAGAGGAGAGCAGCCGACATGCTTCTGACACTGTTTGATGGAAAGATATATTAGTGATATAGAGGAGGTGGTAAGAAATAAACACCATATGAAGCAGGACGTACACTTAATTAGCCAATGTTGTGAAATGTTGTTTTTGAAAGAAACTTGTCACATTACAAGTGCACTGTTAAAAGTACCATATTATGTTGCAGCTTTATGTATTGAGAAAAGTAACATGTTGGAGTACTTCAGTGTCACTAAAATAACTTTTTGAGATGCTTTGTGCATGTTGAGTATCCTCACTATCTCATGTCTTAATACTGTAGTCAGTGGATTATATAGATCCCTGCAGTCTGTTAACAATCTCTGCAGGGTATTTTTTGTGGCCAAAAAAGAAAAAAAAAAGAAAAAAAAGGTACAAATAATAATATAAAGTATTACTGAGGAAGTAACTAAGTATGTGAAAGCTAACATGCGTTATTAGCTACCACAAAAAAAGTAATCTGAAAACCCCAATGCTTTTCTTCGTATCATGTTACCATTAACACTTGAGGTAACTAAATCACATTACAAAGCACAACAGCGTAGCATTATGTGTCTGATGTAAAAGACTTTTATGTTATTTTTCAAGGCAACAAGAGGCCACAGAGATCACAAGAGGCCAACCAGCTGGTAGTTGAACTGCAGGTCAAAAAATGGGGGAAAAAAATGTAATTTGGAAAAAAGGAACAGAATCAATCTAATCATGATAATATGGCCAATGCAGACAAACTGCACCGGCAAGCAGGAGGAGGCATCACAAGTTGCAAGGATAGAAGTATGTAAATGTACCTGGACAAAAGTGCAGCCTCAAAACGAACCACAGAACTGAATCAGCATGTCTTGAGACTGTGCCACAGACTCAAGGCAAAATGTAACATCGTGATTTTCACACTGTGGGTATCTGAGGTAGGGCTGCCAGTACACAGTGACACATTCCTGGTGTAAAGACGCTAAAATCTGGAACAATGTTAAAAAAAAATGAAGTCATCTAAAGAGCTGTCTTTCACCTTTTATTCTACATCCAGATGGATTTACATTTGGAGAAAAAAAAATGAAGGATGCCTTTAACCCACGTCTGCTGCATATTGGTATAGCAGCCAAGGAATATGAAGCCATTTCACAAGACCAGATGGTGCGAACACTGTTCTCTCATGATGCGTCATTTTCCATATACACAACTAAATAAATGTGAGGCCTTCATCGCAGTATGATCATAAATGTTCTATGGGAAGTTTTGTGGCTGCTGTTTTGCTCTCCTGTGTGATCTCAACAACGGCAATGATGTTCTCCCTAATACTCGCATCATTCCTAAAGCAAAGAAGTTTGGGAAAGCAGATATCTGAGATTTGGCACTAAAGGGAAGGCGACACACGTCTCCAACTGAGTTGCCTGCAAAGGGAGAGAGCAAGGTGTGAAGACTGTCGTTACCACAGAATAAACCTCAAGATGGTGTCTTCTATCAGCTGAAGGGCTAATAGGACACACAACATTACATGCATACATACACATTACACATTATCCCACTTAATACATGTCTACTTATGAAAGACAAAAAAAAAAGGAATGAATTTATTTGCCTCTGTGTTAACAAATAGATGGTATTTTTTTTTCTATAATAACTAACTGGAACTACTGTGTGTTATAATCTCCCTTCATCCTTGTTGTCCTTGTTGGTTTCTGTTTCTTCTTTTTTTTCTGGTGATAGGTCAGCCTCCAACCATAAATAAAATGTTTCATGTTCCCCTAATAAATTAAATGTGAAATCCATGCTGTAATGGCTCCAGTAGGTGCCGTTGTTAGCTTTATAACAGTAGTAAAAAGACCAGACTTTGTGCATGGAGTGATATATCAAACCTGCCTGAGGTGACCATCCATAGCAACAGTCCGTTATTTATAATGATGGTGACTGTTCAGAACTATTGGACCGCGGAATGCCACAATTGATCGATCAGTATTGAGTATTCCACACAGCCATGTGATAAAGGCAGTACGTCTTCTGAATTTCGTGACAGTGGCTACAGATTCACTCGGTGTTTCAGTGCAGAATTTGGGATCTGATTGTATGAGATCACACATTTCCTGTGGCTGCATTAATTTAAATCTGTGCCTGCAGTGCGTTTTCAACAATCTGCCTCTGTTTTGTGGCGGGATCACACACCGGGCTGTGTCGAATTCGGATCACATAGAGAGCCTGACCACTTTCAGTACTGGTTTTGGATCAGCGAGATCCAGCGTTGATGCATCTGGAACTGTCACTTAATTCATCTTGCCGTGATTGGATGATAAAAGTCACATTGAAAGCACAAGTGTAACTGTAACCTCTGCGAGTTCAGGCAGCGTGGCGTACCGTGCAGCTGCAGGAGGCATGATGAGTGTCCAGTAATGCCTTGGACCAGCGTACCATGAGGAATTTCATCGGTAATATATGCATGGGTCATTGGTGTGCACGTGTTTAACAGCCCTCCTCCTGTCTATTCACTCATTCATGGCAGGCAGTCAGAGGGATGCAGGGGTAGATGAAGGAGAAAGAGGGGTGTATATGTATAGGGGTTTACAGTATATGAGGGGCAAAAGGTTGATGGATGGCCAGTGGGATGCAGATGGGCGAGCAGGAGGGAGAGATGGATACACCCTGGAGTCAGAGGAGCACAGAGGATGATGTAGATGGCCCATAATCCTTAGAGGCTGACAGCACGCTGGGCCTTTGCGTGATTGAAGTCTGAGTGTGTGCACCCCATGTGCATGTGTGTGTGCGCGCGCGCGTGCGTGCGAATGTGATAGTGATCTGCCTATCAAAGGGGATGCAGGAAAGTGATGGAGTTATGGGACAGAGAAGGGGAAAGAGTGAGCGAAGGGAAGGAAGTGTAGACGGGTAGAGAAGGGGGAGAGAGAGAGATAGGTCAGAAAACCATTAAACATAAAATCAATCAGCTGAAAGAAAGAAAGAGAAAGAGAGAAGGAGAGAGACGGGGCGATGCAGAGAGAGAGTGAGATCTTAAAGAGAGACACAGCGAGACAGAGAAGGATAAAGAATGAATCCTCAGATGACTGCGATATTGATGACAGCACAGCGGGGATGAGGGGATGAACGGATGGGAGAGAGGGAGGGAGGATAAGGAGGCTAAGAACGAGTGATCAAAGCACCCTGGGCCATAAGAGAGGAGGCGGGAGGGAGGATGAAACGGGGAGTTTGGAAAAGAGATGAGGAGGGAGGAAGGAAGGAGGGTGGGTGAGAGGGTGAGAGGCATGGGACCGAAAATGGAGGGAGAGAGAGAGCGAGAAGGAAGGCATGGAGAGGGGAAGAGAGGAAGGGAGGGGGAAGATAAGAAGTACAGAGGAGAAGGAGAAGAAGAGGGGCTTGACTGTTTATAATAGTAATAATAATAATAATAATAATAATAATAATAATTCAGAAGAGAGAAGAGGAGGAGAGTAGCAAGGAGAGAACAGGAGGGGAGAAAAGAGAGCTGGTGCTCGAGAGAGACAGGGAGGGAAAGGCAAAGAAAAGGGCAACACGAGCTCACTGATCTGATAAGAAGTGAAGGCAACATGGCTAACACTACCTCTCCCTCTCCCTCTGTCTGTCAGCCTCTCATACACAAACTCACACCGAGACTCACACCCAAACTAACACCCTCTTCCACACACACACTTTCCCTCCTCCTGTGGGTCAGTGTGTTAGGGCATGAGCATGAGTTCAGCCTCCCCAGGTTGCCGTCTGAAATAAGAGCAGAGGACAGAGCGGAGCGGAGCGGTGCAGCCAGACAGCAAAGCCCTCGCTTACCTATAAATTTACTCCAGTTGTCCCCTGTGATGAATCCGTAGGTATGGGGGGGGGGACTGAATCGGTCACCTTCTGTTTGTTTGTCTGCACTTTTGTCAGTCCTTCGTGCTGATATATCATACGCTGCTGGTGATTTTGATGAAACCTGAGGGGAAAATGATATATAATTCTCTGTATTTCGCCGCATTTTCAAGAATGCACTGATTGGCCCAAAGGGATCGCCACAATTTACATTTATCTGTGCACGTGACATGCAAAGTATACTGTATCGCCCACCACTGATTGAATTTTGATGGGGCTCTGGAAATTATGCATCTCATCAACGCTTTCTCGCCTTTTCAAAATTACACTGATTAGCCCAAGGAGGTGCTGCTATTAGAGGTCAAGCCAAGGTCACGTGTTTGTCACTTATTAGCTCAGCGATGGACTGCATCTTTTGCAGCGGGGTGTGATGTTCACTGTCACCTTGTCCCTAGGTGGATTTTTAGTTTGAGCCTTTTAGAGGTACAGCTGTAAATGTACGTTTGCTCTGTACATGGAAGAAGGATGGATGGAGGGGTGGGCCACATTTTAAAATGAGAATTGAGTGAACAATTTCAAAAATCGAAAATTTCACACATCCAGATGTCAGCCTACTCTGTCTGGGAGATGTCAGGATTGTTTGCTAAAACTAGCTCACTGGCACCTGGATACATTTAAACCCATACACAGCATATATGGACCAAGGCTTAATTACACATGAGTCAGGAATCTTTGATCATTGCTTGCAAAATAAAAAGGATCCCGTTCAAAAACAGTGCCTGGGTTTGCCTACATATTTTTGTTTTTAGCAACAATCATTTTGTAACAGGATGTTTCATTCTAAATGGAGGATATTTCATTTTACAACAAAAATAATTTCACCGGCTCAGGGGTTAGCAAACATTATTAGTTGCCAGCAAGAGATTAATTTCAGTGTTTATTAGATTGAAATGTCTCTGCTATAATCAGTTCTGAGCCATTAATAATGAAATTCCAGGGCTCCTAAATGAGGAAAAGACATTTGACAATGACATTAAAGTTAAAAAATGTACAATGATAGATTTTATAGTATAAACTATAGCAGCAAGTAAACCTTTTCTTATCACAGGACAGAAAAATAACACTATGACAAATAATTCAGCCACAGAGGCTTTTAGTGGCTAATAATAAAATACACTGTTCTTAAGAATATTGTGTAACCAGTGACATTAAGCTTATTGTTTTTTTTGTTTTTTTTTTCTTCTTTTCAAAACATGGACCAGTGTGTGTGTGTGTGTGTGTGTGTGTGTGTGTGTGTGTGTGTTTGTGTTTATTAGTCTATCAGTAAAGTATGCATTTGTAAAAAGGCTTTAAAGACCCCATGAAATGGACTCTTACTTTCTTGATTTGATGTATTTCCTTGAATGAATGAATGTTGAATCAGGATGTTTAGGCGGGACATAGTGCAGGGAAAGATCATTAAGTATAAACCAATAGGATATTAGTACACATTTTTCTATTAAGGGTTAGGTGGATGAGAGAGAAAGATGTTTAAAATGTTTGTGAAGGTTTTATTGATTGAAATATTAATGCACACTAGTGCAGGATGATGTCACTATTGAAGGTACTCTGTTTTACAGGAAGTGGGAATTATGTGAGGTCATTTAACCCTGTGACTTCACATTAACCATCAGGAACCTTGCGTTTTCCATTAGTAAAAAGCAGTGACAAGTTAAGACATCCTCTTTACAGTAGATGGAGCAAAAATGAGTTGTTTCCACTGCCTGAATCTTTGGGTGTCATTATCAGTGTCAGAGCAGGGTTGTAGACAAGCAGTAATTACCACCTACAGCATGTAAAATTAAGAAAGTCCATGTCATATCCAATGCATATAAATCACATCCAGAATGTAATCTATATATAGGTATCTCAACTTGTCACCCTTGCACTGTACACATGCTACAATTGTCACATTTTATTTGAGTCCTGCCTCTGATGCAGCCTGTGTGCAGCCCTGCTGTTACAAGATGACACAAAATGCAGTTAGTGAGGATCCTAATTGCCTCGTGTGTCATCTGCAATTATCACGTAAGGTCTGTTTTGCACCTTTTGCATTTTCTACAAACTTTTGGGTTTGGATAAAACAGGGAGTAAGTTGTTGCCTTGCCATCTCTGGAAACCATTTACATAAAACCACTTACAGTCAAATTAATGATAAAAATAGTTTATTTAAATGCTAGATTGCCAAGGGCCAGACTCCCGCAGTGGACCCTGGAGCAGAGTTTGAGTAACAACGGGCTAGATCAATTCACCAGAGGTCCACTTCACATAACAAGGCTAGAAGGCTCATTTCTTTTCGTAATTTTTTTTAAAAAAAATTATTATTATTTTAATTTCACAAGGTTATTTATTTAACTTTAACGAAAGCCAACAGTCCACCTAGAGGGCCTTTCCACCCGTCTGTCACCTGTCACTGTCACATCAATAGACTGGAGGGATTTTGGGTATGTGTGTACACGTTTGTGCGTGTATATATATGTGTGTGTGTGTGTGTGTGTGTGTGTGTGTGTGTGTGTGTGTTTGCCTACGGACCCCCTGTTGTCATGATAAACCTGTGACAGCTGTCATCCTGCAAACAGCACTGTCTCCTATGTGTGAACATACATGCACATACAGTGTGTGTGCGTGCAAACACACACTTGCACACATGCACACGCACAGCCAGTGACACCTTACACACACACACACACACACACACACACACACACACACACTCCTGCAAGGTCTCAGCAGGTCTGGGTTCAGGGTGTTGGGTCATTTGCACACATCTCCTCCCTGTCTAGCGATGGAGTAGCTGTCTGTCTCTCTGGCCAACTGAACAGTGTGTCTGTCACTGCCTGCCTGCCTGCCTGTCTGTCAGTCTGTCTGTCAGTCGATTTGACTCTGTTTAGATCAGTGAATTGATAATGATTGAGTAATAAATGTCTTGATTTTTCACTGTTCAATACACCAGCATGTGCAGTTTGGGACAATGAGACAATGCTCTTACTTTTCAAAACAACACAATGAATAATATCATCAACCCCTGTTGACACAATATGCATTCCGATAAAGAAAGTATATGGATTGTCCCCAACTTCATGTGCTGATCTATTGAAAAAGGCACAGCCTTTTATTGTTTGAATTGTTACACCCTGTTTCTCTTCTTTCTTATCTGATACAGTTTGTACCATCCTTTTTTCTGTTTATTTAATCTGTTTCCTTTTTTTTCCTCATTTCAATCTAGTTTGTTTTTGTTTGTTCCTATCTCTATTCACTGTTACCTTCTTTCTATTAATTGTATATTTTTCCTGTCTCTACTCACTTCACTCTGTTCCTTCTGATCTTTAATGTCCTTTGCTGTTTGTTTCAGTTCATTTCTCTTGGTTATTGTGTCTGTTGCTCTATGTGAGTTGGGGACCACAGTTATTCTCTTGACCCCTCCTGTGGGTGGAGTCTGGCTTGGTCCCTTCCCTCTCTCTGTCATCTGTACATGTATGTCCTATGGCAGTGCCACCTGGGCCGGTCTAATGGATGTGCATGTATACCTGACAGCGCCTGTCTACGCTCTTAAAAAGGATGTGTCTTTTTCAGCTTTCTCATCACTGAGTGCTGTTTAGGACAACACACACCTGTTATTCTTCAACACTGACTATTCATATATATATTTTTTTTCTACATCAAATGTTGATGCCATTATGATACAAATCACATATCATCCCAAACTGCACTCAGTAATGTTTAGAAAATGTCATGTCCACTTTAAGAGTGTCTTACATACAGTATTGCCTCTTTTAAATATGACTATAAATTATACAGGTATAATTTATACCATGTTTACGGTTGAACTTGTACGCTCAGAAAAAAAGGTTCCACATTGTATCTTTCATCATTGGGGCAGTGGACACAAGCCTGGGCTCAATTCACTTTTCAGATAGATACAGTTCAAAATGTAAACAAATTGAATGTAAAAACTGTCTCGCTTGAGTAGTTTGAATCTGAAGACTACCCAAAAAGTCATTTGAAAGAAAAGAGAATATGAAGTGAATTGAACACAGTCCCTCTGAATAAGTTGAAAACCAAACACCAATGCCCCAGTGATGCAACAAGGTGCAATGTAGTATGTTTTTCTCAGTGAGTGTATATGTATAAATTATATGTGTATAATTTATGCCGTGTGCACAGCGCAATCCATGTGTCTTTATCTGTTATACAGTAATCAATAGTACCACAAATTATGAATAGTCATAAATCAGATGTGATCAACAAATAGAGAACATTACAAATAATCTACCATCACATCTGGTCCTAACGTTTCCAAACCAATTGAGAATTAATTATAACCTGACACTAAAATGGGCCAAATTGGACACAGATGAATCTAAAGTTCCTTGGAGGTGATTGGAGGAGACGAGAGTGGAGCTCTGTGATTGGAACAAAGGAAAACTGAACTTTGTTATTGGAGGAGAGGACGGCAGCTCTGATTGTGGCAGGAATTACAGCCTGACCCTTAAGCCCCACCTTTATCCTAACTGGGTAAAAGAAATGACCCTGCATCTGTTTTGGGTGAAAGGTAGAAGAGAATTTAGTTGTCCACAAAATGATAACTCTTAATAGATAAATAAATATGCATATATTGCCATCTGTATGCTACTATCTCATATCTGCTAAAGATGACCAATGAAGAGCTCCATATTTTCATGACACAGTTAGGTAATATGGCTTACAAATAGTTAGAATGACTTGAGAAGGACCTCTTTTGCTAACAGTAGAGCCTACAAAATGAATTTAGAGGTAATGCAGCAATATACCAAAATTAAGGCAGACACCATTGAGAGAGAGAAAGAGAGAGAGAGCAAGAGAGAGAGAGAGAGAGAGAGAGAGAGAGAGAGCAAGAGAGAGAGAGAGAGAGAGAGAGAGAGAGAGAGAGAGAGAGAGAGAGACATAGAGGTGGGGAGTTGGGCTGGCTGACTTCCAATCAATTTGATCGGTTGAGAAATAATGCAAAAACAATGAAGAATTCCTTCTTAATTGCCAATTCAATACTTGGTTAATTAACCTGATTGAAACATTTGTTAATTGACCTGCCTGTTTTCAGATAACTGAAAACCAAAACGAATACATCCAAAAGCAACAAAATTCTTAAAAAGAAAGCAAAGTCCGCCCCTCAGTCCCTCCTCCTCTCCCTAACCCAGGTTTTCTATTTGTCATTCTGATTTGATTGACAGCTGAGGACACATGTGGGGGCACTGTGAGGGGCGGCAGTGGGGTGGTGACCAGTCCCGGTTACCCCGGCAACTATGGTAACCAGGCCGACTGTACATGGATCCTTTTGGCCGAACCTGGAGACACCATCTCTGTCGTCTTTACAGACTTCCAGACAGAGGAGAAATATGATTACCTAGAAGTGGAGGGATCTGAACCACCGACCATCTGGTGAGTTACACAACCGTTTCATTCCTATTTTGCCAGATGGGTTATGTGTGTAGGTCCTGGTTATTGTGTTGTTGAGAGGTGTGATAACCTGGAAGTGGAGGAATCTGAGCCGCCATGCAGCTGGTGAGTCATTCATGAATGACAGTAGAGGGACGGCTGGTGGAGGATGTGTCAGAATTCAAGATTAGAGTCCCAGATGCAAGAGACGCACCACAAACTAGAGGTGGAGGGATGTGAAGGACCAACTAAAAACATGAATTATATTGAACGTCTGTTGCATATTTTCATGTTTCCAAGAAGACAGGAGGATAAAACCATTGAAAATATCATAAAAAAACAAATCTCTGAGGATGGAGTGTATTTGGTTGGGGTTAAATGGAGGTGTAATAGAGTCTCACTGTATTTCAGGTGTAATTGTGTGCACAGATTATATGTTTTACCCCAGTTAAAGAAGGGAGGTAGTTTCCCTTGAATCTGGCACTCTTACCAAGGTCCCGGAGTCACATGGATGGCTGAGGTTATGGAACAATTTAACTGCACTTGGAGTACAGCAATAAAAAGTTAGAACAGGTAATAAAAACAAGTAAGAACAAAAGTAAGAACAAGTAATAAAAAGAAAACATTATTGCAAAAGTGAAATGTTACTTTTTTATCTCTTGTTCTCAAGCAGTACTTTTTTTGCATCTCAGTATTGTAAATTTACAAGGCAGATTACAAATGTGATGTATGTATGCATGCATTTGTTCATGTGAAGTCTTTCTACAGACTGCTCATATATTACAGAGGAGCTGACTGATATGGGCTAGTTAGCCTTTTAGCTGCTCTCCATAGCCTTCTATTATTTTCTCATGTCTTTTCAGATGGTTCACTCATAACAATATTTTATAGCTCTGGCTCATTATTGATTGATAGCAAATTAGGCTATTGATCTACCACCGCTGTTGCTGTAACCAATTTGAATGTAATCATGGTCGGGGATATTAGTGTGTGTGTAATCAATCTGGAAGTAATAATGGGCAGGCAAGTACAGTTTGGAATATGTTAGTGTGTATATGCATGGGCCAGGCACAAGTCTGCCTGATCAGTCATGTGTATCTGTGTGTATTCGTATGTGTGTGTGTGTGTGTGTGTGTGTGTGTGTGTGGGTGTGGGTGTGGGTGTGTGGGTGTATGTGGTACACTGGGTCAAACATAAAAGGAAAAATGATTGCAGTGAAAGGAATTGTGAAAAACAGTCAGGTGCTCTTCCAGCACCTGATTCCAGCTTTATTCAGCACGGGACAGTCCTGTGCTGAATAATGGATTTTTACTTTTTGTCACAATCAGGGTGCCTCAGATTTTTGGACTGTTACAAATGGACCTCATTCATAAGACCGTTTAACAGTCACTTTTCATTGTCTAACACTAATCTATCTTGATCTATTTTAGTCTGTATTGAAACTGCTGCGATATTCCAGCAGGTCTCCCCACCAATGCCAGTATTACGCATGGCTGACACTGTTTCATATCATCTTTATGCCTTGTACTTAATTCAGTTCAGTTCAATTACAATATATATATATATAGCTGTGTGGTTGCACAAAAAAAAAAAAAACTGATGTGTTATCCTAAATAGACCATGTTTAATGATCACAGCAGAGCAGTGGCACTGAGGTATGTCTGTGTATGAAACACAGATAAAGTATATAAATTAAATCCATATATTAGTAATACTAATCATTATTTTATGCTTGCTTTTGATATATGACATGTAGTGTACGCTCAGTGAATGTCACATTTGCCAGCTTGTCTCTTCAGAGAATTATACACCTAGTTAGCTGGCTAACGTCTGTAAAGCTAACTTGTGGATTGATATGTGCTGAATGCTGAGCAAATTACTCTATAGCTAAGAGATTTTACTACCAGTATTTTTTGCTCAGCGATATATGTTTGGCCCGTGGGGGTTAATACAAGAGTGACTGGAAGTGTTTCAGTGTGGCTGTTGTCTTGGCTGGAGTTTTTTTTTTTTTTTTTTTTTGTTAATGGATTAACATTTCAGTCTTATATGCTCAGGTAACTGTGCTGACGTTTGTCATGTGTTTGTGGCCACTCCTTAAGTGACCTCATCACATCAGTTATGTTCAAAACTCTCCCTTTAAAAGTTTATCTTAGAAATTAATGTATGATTATTCCACAAATCACAATGTGCAGCAGGTTAATCAGCGCCTGGATAGGGTATGTGGTTGTGCCTTTTGCACGGGTGAGACTCATTTTGACTGAGACATTGGTATCACTAAACTATTTCAGGAAGGGTTTGAAAATTATTCAGCGTATGAAATCACAGGAGTAGGGGCTTTGAAAGTAGCACTCTCAGAAGCTGAAAACAGCTAAACTTTTTCAGAAGAAGCGCTGTGGTGTCAACGGCGTTTTTATCAACCTGTCAATCACTATGAAGACTGTCAAGAGAAAGCCGACAACTCTGTCATTGTAAACAAACGAAATGGTAATAGAGTCAAAAATTCAAGTGGAGACATTTGTTTTATTAGTAAGTGAGTACCCTGTCAATAACTCAGGGTGTTAGGATGACCCCATCCAAAGTCATCTCTTTCATTGTGCTCATTGTTTTCTCAAAGCAAGACTCCCAATAGTGACATAAACAGCCCAGTATCAGAATCACTTTAATCACTGCAATACATGTTTGTCTTTTTGGTACCAGTATGCAGACACAGCTGACATGTTATAGTGCATGCAGACACAGGAACAACAGGATTTCTGCCCTACTGATAGTGCAACGCATTCAGTTGACTCACGTAACATGTCGTATAAATATACGGTGACAAATAATCAATGTATTCCTTATTAAACACCTTGCTTCTCCAGACAGTAAGTCATGCATAATTAAAACATAAGTAAGATAAGTAAATGTTAGAAAGGAAGGGATGATTTAGGAAACTTGGCATGTGGTCCCCTATGCTTTTTGGTGCCAGATACATTTGGTTCCAGCATCTTAGAAACAGTTGCCCATCTAGGATTTAAGAAGAATGTTGTGATGGACAAACATTTAGGAGTCCAGTGACAGTCCTGTGGGAGAAACACCTTACCGATAAAGATTTTGTGTCAACAGTATGAATCCATGGATCCTTTCTGCGCTGTGTAAATGGCACAGGCCGTTGCGGTAATGGTGTTAGAAATGTTTCCCCACCACAAATGAGGTCCAGAGAGGCTCCTTAGTACCAATTTGGCTTTGTCTTAATGTCATCATGTACCGAAACCTTGTTGCCGGCCAGGTGCTTCCTTTATTGCCACGGCAATGTTACTTTACTCCAATGGCCTGCAAAATTCCCAAATCTCAACCCAATCCAGCATCTTCGGAATTCGATGTGCTGAACTCAATGTGCTGAATAAGAGTGCTGCCCAACGTGGCTGTGCTGGACAAGAATGTGCTGCTAGAGGGAGAAAAAAAAAAAAAAAACACTGCAGGAAGTGTGTGACGGTATTGAGTCAGCATGGACCGAGATCACTGGGAAACATTTTCAGCAGCTTGTTGATTTCACGCCTTGAAGAATTCAGAATGTTCTAGAGGCAAAAATGGGTCCTCCCTGGTACTGGCTCTGTCTGAGTGAATACTGAGGGTGCACTCTGCATTTGGCCAAGACGTGCATTCAAACAGCATGCCATGCAGTATGGTGGGAGCTGAACAGGCAATGCAGTGACATAGGCTGTAAATTTAACACTGACCTATCTGGTTAGGCTCGATATCAGCATTGATTGGAGACCCATTATTTATCGTCTTTTTCCCGCAAAGGTTTTTATATTGACTGAGTAAATCAGAATAATGACAGATAATAGAGAGATGTGAACTATTGGTTGTCTACATAGGGCAAAGATTCTGCGGTTGAATATTGATGATCTTGTTAGCTTGATTCAGTTTTTTTCAGTTGTTCTGATCAGAATCAATTTTTTTAGCTTTGGAGTGTTGAGTGCATTGAAATATAAGTCTTATCCGATGTGTTGACCAATATCTTCATACATTTTTATATCTGTGTTGCATTATGGACATTTTGTATGCATGTGTAAACGAATGCATATGTGTCTAAGTGTGCATGTGGTCTAGACATTTGTGTGTGCTTTTACTGTGTTTGTAACTATCAGTGTATATTTATCCTCTCTGTCCTCATGAAACGTCCCAAAGCCTGATGTTGACAAACAGCGATCACTCTGTAAACAACACTGTGTTCCCATCACCCTTCCCTGTAAACAATGTTTACTTATCTGTCTTATCGGAATGATGATGATTATGGAAGAGACACATTGACATGACATTAAAACTGTTCGGCCGCACGCATACTAAATGTGTTGGAAACTACTTTTTAAAAAACTGTATCAATATAACAGAGTAACATACCTGCTGCTAAAGTAAAGAGGAAATTCAGGACAGTAGAGAACAAAGCTTATCTTCGCAACAAGAAAATTGGTGTGAAACTGCTGTGACAAGTTACGCTCCAAACGGTTGCAAAAAAAGTCATCACTGTAGGGCAGGAGCACCATGCTTACTGCAGCCTTTAAAGTGGGAACGAGGGACAAAAAGAGTATTTTTCTGAGATGGTCATGACTACAGATTTCACACTGATGTGCATGGCATTAGCACTGTTAGCTCTGAACAGCAGGGGAATCAGGCCCAGCTGTTCATGTTTGAATTGGCAGGAATCAGTTGTCAGTCCTCTTTTGCCTTGTAAATGATGATGTGTTCTCAAGGCCTGATTAAAAACATTTTCACGGCGCTGGTGTGCACATCCAACATCCTGACCAGGTGCTTGAGAACAAATGGGCACTCTACACAAAAAAAAAAAAAAAAAAAAAAAAAAAAATACACACACCTGATTGTTGCTGCATTTGCAGTATGTTCAGCAGCAAAGATTCACTTCAAAACAGATTCACAAAGATTGCAGTTTACTGTGGTTTTCTGTAATTTGAAAATAAATAAATAGATAAATCATCTGCATTTGCATCTCTAAGTGGATGTGTCCATTAAATTGTAGCTCTCTAGCAACTATAAAGATACAAACAATACCATTTGCCCACCTGTAATTTGCAAGTAACAGTAAAAGCATTGTGGGAATGGTAATGTTCATCATGGACTAATAAAGACACAGTTGAGAGACTCTGTTACCTCTTTCCTATATAGTGCAGGTTAAGCCCAGGTATTCAGGTGAGAGCATGAGAGCACAGCACAACACAGTGTGTATGTTATGTAAGTTCCTATGCATTGTTCAGCCACTTTCCAAGTATTGATTAGTTGGATGTTGAAGGCTGTAGCACAGACTTCCTGGAGACTGGTCTACATCTCTGTGCATCCTCTAGAACCTCCTTCATCATAATGGCTCCAGGCATTCAGAGCTGGAACCAAATTTGTTTTTGTTATGATTCTTCCTGTTCATCTTTTTCTCTGCTTAAAGTATCTGGAGCTCAGAAAACTGTTAGACCCACAGCAACCAGTCTTGGCAGATATGTATGAAACCTCAGCTGCTACAGAGGCACAAACAAACAAACAAAGAAAACAACGCCATGATGTGCAAGATAGTGCAACATTACTTTTCTTTACTTTGTGACCAACAAGTTATGTACCATTTGGATTGGAGATAACATTTTTTTCCCATAGATTCCATGCATCCGGCCAAACCGCCTGCACTGAGTTGGTTTTCACTATCTTGTTTTCCCCATAAGTCTTCTTTTTGTCTTCTTTTTTTTTTTTTGTCAACTGTTTGTCCTGCCTGCACAGAACTTGTTATATACCTTCTAAGAACAAGTTATCCCTCTTTACTTAATTATACAACAACTTGCCAAAAGCAGGGTCATTTTTTCCCCTAGTGCTTTGAAATCCATTATGTATTGTAACAGGCACATCTTGAATCATCACTTATTTGAATATGAAAACAAGAAGTGCCAAGGTATTTTGCACGCGGTAGCCGGTTTTGGAGGTGACCACTAGGAGACTCCAGTAAGTCAGTTCTGAAAAAAGTCAGCAGGTCAGTAAGAGACTTTCAAGTTTCTAGGCCTAACCCAAGGGGTGGTCCAACAAGGGATGGTCTGGCAAAGACAGCAGTTTGCAGACTTGGCAGCACATACAGCTAATGTAACATTGCAAAAAGGACTGAAGGTGGGTTAGAAGGGAGGGGAAGAGCAAATGAAAGAGATGATGCGATGAGGAGTGCAAGAAAAGATAAATATTATATTATACCAAGCATCTCATTAAAAACATTGACAAACTCCAATAGAGTCCCGCTCCATAGACCTGACAATTTAATGAATAACAATAATGAATAAGACTGTCTTCAATCTCAAGATTATGCTTGTGATGCTGTGATGAAGCGGATCAATTGAGCGCTCTATTATGGTTTTAAAATCATTAGGCTGCAGTATCAAAATACTTCTCCCTTTATTTTCTGTCCAGGAAGCCTGTTGGAAATATAATAATATTCTGCCTCTCAAGTAGAGATTGTTGGTTTAAATCCAGTCTTGTCCTTTTCAAAGTCATCAAGTGCCAAGAACAATAGGCATGTTTCCCAATTGAAAGTTGAGCCAATGTTAAGAACTTGAAAATTATTTGCATGACACGTCTTTAAAAGGCCAAAATTCCCACATCATTGGTCACACTGTCAGTTTTTTAAAATTCTGTTTCCTCCCTAACGTTTCCAGTAACGTAGCAGTTAAAATTTCTGCCTAATAACCACAAGGTCAGTAGTTTAAAGCCCATTAAGTTGAGTTTGTCCAGCAAACTTTATGCATGAGCTAAATGCCTTCAGTTTGTCCTCCCATAAGCTGTTTGGAATTAAATAGGTTATCATGGGAAATTATTTTTTGAATCAGTATTCAGATGGTATGCTATTAGACTGGTTACTGGCTCCTTGATACATTTTTTAAAATGTTAAATTCATGCCTTTGAATGTGCTGAACCAAATGTCACAAGTGCCAACTAAATTTTTTCTTTTGCCTCTGTTGCCTCTGTTGCTTCTGCTTGCTCTTTGCACATGAGCCCCTGCAATCATAGCTTACAACGCTGTTGTCCATTTGAATATGCCAAAGTTGTTCATTTTAAACATAGTTATCATCTAATTGTCATGAATTAAATTGTTTGAAACCATTAGTCTACCTACAGAGCTGTCATGTTCGTGCCTGGTGGGAAAAGTCAGACCTGCAGAAAATTGGTAATTCGCATGCTGTCCAGCCTCGCTTCCTGACCCATATATGGAGTTCATCTGCTCTTGCTGTCAAAAAGCATTTTGTGATTTTTTTTTTTTTCTTTTCAGGGTGTACTTGAAGCAGTACAGTTGTCACTTTCAGCCACAGCTATTATTGTACTTGGAAAGAGATGCTGTTTTGCTTATTTGTCTGATTGTTTGATCTGCTCTGGTCCCCGGTGTGACTTGGTCTCAACCCCAAAAATGGACCTGGAACCATTTTACAGAAACTTTCTAAATTGCAAACCTCATTTTAACTGTTCGATAACAACAGTAATTATAGGTTTAGGGCCTTTCATGACAGATTCATGACAGATTAACAGTTATGAAGTCAGTTTTCCCATCTTAAGTTAAGATAAGAGGTGTTTTCCACAAGCATCCAAACTTCCTAAAGTCTTCACACTAAAACTATCCTAACTTTTAAGCCATCCTAGCCATTTCACTTTTGGTTTGGCGAACCTGGCTGCTCTTTTACTGGTTTTACAGAACCAACAAAATGTAAACAGGCATAACTTATTTGGAAAAAGGCATGCAGCAGACCTGAATGAAGTTTTGCTACTGATACTGTAGGCTATAGGCTCCTCTCCCGGGTTATGTTCCTGCAGTTAGCCAAGCACCTGCCACCAGCTTCGGAGAGGCCAACCACGTGACATGGGGCTCTCCGAGTTGCGGTGCAAATGCACTTTGTATTTTTTGTAAAAAGCAAAAATATCCCTACCTGCTATGTCACACAATTTAACACTGACATTGACATTGTTAGCATTAATATGATGAGGAAAGTAGCACTGGTTGCTGGTCAACATACTGTTAAAGTTGATAATCAATGTCAGACTGAGAATTTTCCAAAGGGTTAGGAAATCTGAGATGCCTGAGAGAGGATAGGATGAAGTAGGACAAGGCATGATTCCTGAGGTTAGTTAGGATTTGCCTCTAATCCAAAATCGGAGGGAAAAAAAACACATTGTAGACTCCTCTTTCCTAACAAGTAAGACTGGAGGTCTTGTTGGTGACTTGGCCTCAGCTGAGACAGTTTTGCCTGCGGCCGCGGCTCTGCATGTAGGGCAGCGTTTAGAGCAGCTTTGCAATAGGAAGAGATACAGTGTCGCTCACCTCTGATAGAGCCATCGGCTGCTGCAAGGATTAAACATTTGACCTTTTGCTTCCAGAACGGCCTCTCTGAAAAGTGGGTCATGCTTACACCCTCTTAATTCCTTGGCAATTAGCACATAGCACTAAGAGCTAATATACTAATTTCCAATGGCAATTATCACAAGATGCTAATAGCTAAAATGCTAATTTCCAATGGCAATTAGCAGGGAAAGCTAATGGCTGATTTTCTAATGTGTGTGTGCGGAAGAATTTGTTATGTGTTTATCAGTTGCTGCAGGGCTGACAACAGCTCATTCACACACACTGAGGAGCACACAGATGTACATTCACACACACATACACACACACATATACTCTTTCCGTCTCTCTCTCTCTCTCTCTCTCTCTCTCTCTCTCTCTCCCTCCCTCTCTCTCTCTCTCACACACACACACACACACGCACATACAGACACTTGTGTCTAATCAGTATGCAGAGAGGTGTGTTTGTGCCTATGAGAGTAGTATATCGCTGTGAGCTAAGTGCCTGTAATCCTAGCCTAACACTACACACACACACACACACACACACACACACGGTTATATTTTGTTGTTTCAGAATCAGTTGTCCTTGAAACCAAGTAGAGCATCTTAAATAGAATGATCTCTCTCTCTCTCTCTCTCTCTCTCTCTCTCTCTCTCTCTCTCTCTCTCTCTCTCTCTGTCTCTCTGCCTGCCTGTCTCTCTCTCTGTGTCTCTCATCTTCACCAACTATCTATCTATCTATCTATCTATCTATCTATGGCTTCGTCTTGGTCCCCCGCTCTCCCTCACAGCTGTGTACTATGACAGTTTTAAGAGTAGTTAAAGTCTCTCCTGCACTCTTGACATCCAAGTCCAAGAAATAGCACGCTATTTAGAGCCGTTAGGTGCATCCACTCGACAGCCCGTCACCAAATTTGTGGCAGTGTTGGACTGGGCTTTTTCAAAGTCTGTCATTTACCAATATCTCTCTTGTTCAGGATTGGCTTTTTTCAGAGGCACCAAAAATGAATTTTGTCAGGTTTGAGCCGGGAGTCTGAGCTGCATTGCCTTGTGCTTAAAGTCGTATCACTGTGAACGAGTTGGTTTAGCAGACAGTTAAGTCTGCCCAGATGCCAGGCATGCGGTGGCACACGTACTGTCACACATACTCATGCTAACTCTCATGGTTCAGGAAAAGAAACCAAGTCGCAGGAGGACACACAAATACACAGAAAGGGAGGCAGAGAGACACAAAAGCATAAGCACACACGATTCCTATATATATGAAAGAAAATGCATATATTACAGTTATAACCTCCTGCCTCCACACACACACACACACATACATGCACATACTGCACAGTACATATCAGCTTAGCAAGCCTATATGCCATCATATATTTAGCTGTAGATGCCTTATTATGTCGACTCACTCCAGTACTTTGTGTTTCAACAGCTAACAATCTCAGCCAAGGGCACACAGCAGCATCTAGTTTAATGAGACTTTGGCTTGAACAAATCTAACAATCTCAACTTAACAAGGTAAAAAACTTGACAAACTTATACTGCAATGGAGAATGAAAAGTTCAGAACCTAGTTGAAGTTTTAGGACAAATAATAGCATATAGCATAGCAATAACATAGGTAGCCTATATTTACACAGTTCCTGAAAAGAGAACTTTTTTTTCTTTTTTTTTGGATGTGCAGCTTTGGTCTGACTATTGCTCAAACTACTTTGCTACTATTACTATTACTAATACTGCTATCTTTGTGACAGTGCTTTACATGAAATCAATACAAAGATAAACAACATTATACTAGACATGAATCAAAACAATATTTCATAAGAACACGTATGCACAACAAGAATGCAGGCATAGACAAATTATGTCAAAGCCTGACTGTAAAATGTGTCCTGAGTGATTTATAAGATGTAACTGATTGTGGCAGCTTAAGCTTTTCAGACAGGTCATTCCAAAGCCCCGAGGACTGAATGACTGAGTGTTGAGGAAGGTCAGCAAGATCCTGCTCGAGGACGTCAGAGTCTGCTCTGAGTCACAAGGGGTTAAAAGGTCTGAGCTGTAGCCTGGAGCCAGACGTAACTGATCCGGAAAACAAATCAGAGGGAGGAAAAAAAAAAAAATCTTATACTGACAGGCAACCTGTGACAAGAAGCTGAAATCCTTCTGATATGGTGCCATGTTTAGGCCTCATTAATAACCTGGCAGCTGAATTCTGCAATTTAGAGCTGTGCCACGGCTTACTGATTAAGACAGGAAAATATAAAAGCATGCATAATCTGCAGAGTATCATCAAAAGAAAAAAAAAAAACCACTGTTATCTTTGGAATGTTCCAAGTTACATATGCAAAGCTTTTTAGTGTTATTTAAGGTTAAATACACTCCCTTAATTCACATATGATCTACAGAGATAATGTAGCAAGAGGGAATTGAATTTGGCTAAAGATGTGTTAACATCCAGTATCAACAAGCTCAGTTGTGTGTGAATTCTAGTTGGAGGAAGTTTTGGGACCCCTAGCGTTAGACAGCAGGCAGATAGGCATGGACAGCTCACTGGTATTGTTTGGCTTAATGGAAAGAAACAGCTGAGTATTGTAAGATGGGATCCAGTCCAGGTTAGTCCCAGAGATAGCGACCCAATTTCTTGAACATCATCAATCAAAATTTAGTCATTCGTTGCATTGTTGAAACTGGTCCGTTGTTCTTCAGCTTGGCTCAGCTCTGTTCTGGTGTGTCTGTTTTATACTCTATGTAAATATTGTAATGCATTTAGTGTGTGTTGGTATGCATGCGTGTGCATGGGTGTGAGTGCATGGGCGTGACTCTGTGCCTGTGTGTGTAAGAGAGATTTGAACGTTGAAGCATTTCCTAGCTGCTGTGCTCAGAGCATTAGCATTTGCTTGAGAGGTGCAAAAGGAAATGTGTGTGAGAGACAAAGAGAGTTTAAGTGTGTGTGTGTGTGTGTGTGTGTGTGTGTGTGTGCGTGCACGCACTTTTGTGGGTATGTGTGATGTTATGCTTGTCGAGTCCTAATCAATGCTGCTGGCAGAGAGGATGCTGGGATAGCAGCAGCATCCCGAATAGGAAATGGAGCAGTGACCTTGAACACAAACACGCACCCTCCCTCTTTTAGTTACTTATACACACTCAGTCACTCACAGACACATACACACACCTAAACACACACACACACACACACACACACACACACACCACGCACACACAATTCAAATATGTTTTTAAAGATATACATGCTTTAAAACACGCTGGCAGGTAGGCAGACCTACAGCAAAAGAGGGGATAAGACAGAGAGAGAGATAGATAACGCTTAATAATGTTCAAATGATGCAACTTTTTTTTTTTTTTTTTTGATCTTTAGACCCCAACCAGCACAAGAGAGAGAAGATGAGAGGAGGAGAGGGGGTTGGGTTGGGGTGGTGGGGGCTTTTGGTTCCACCGGCTGAAAAATAACAAGGAGGAGACAGGAGGTGAGAGGGGAGAGGGAGGAGGTGAGGCCAATCAGTAGCCAGAGAGAGACAAGGATAGAAATTTAAATAGAGGCAAGGAGAGGATTTCGGGATAGGGCTGGAGGGGAGGATGTAATGTAACCTACTTAACTTTGCCTTGCATAGCAAATAAAAATGTATCACCTCCAGTTCAGTGGTTTTGCAATTAGCTCTGTAATTTATATATATGTGTTTATGTATGTGTCAAGTTAGATTTCCTCCTGTGCCATAAAAGCTAGAAACCAGACAGTACCTTTACGTCTGCTGTGATTTCCAAATTGTGGCTTTCTCCTCATGAGAGGCTACTAAGAGGCAGACTTGAACTAATAAAAAACAACATAAAAGACTTGATGGTGTTTCATTACTGGCATTTTTTGTAGATTTATTAAGTGAAATAAACATAAAAACGCTGAAGTCAGCGATAAGTTCCGCAGCGCTGCTCCGGCGGTGTGTTGCCAGCTGGTTGCATCTGAATTAGCGGCTGTTTGCATCACATTAGGCTAAGATCACACCTCAGATGCAGTAAGACGGAGCTTTATTTTACTTTTTTTTCATATGTTGCTGCTGCTAATCAGATCAATCAACATTATTTTGTTGTCCAGTAGCTGACATCGTTTTGGTGTCCAGTGAGCAAAAGCAGGTTATTGCCGTCCCACTATAGAGTCCCTTATTGGGACTGTAGGTAATCTTCACACTTTTCCTCAGGGGGCATCAATTTTCAAATCCAATTTCAGGTGACCCAAAGCATAATTTAGGTCTAATGGGCAATTGTCAAGTCATGTCTAAGCAAATTTACCCTGATATTAAGCTACACCTCTGATAACCTTTGAAACAAATTAATCTAGAGTCTTTTGGCATGAGTGGAGAGAAGAGGGGGAGATGAGGAAGTGTGGAAAGAGGAGGACATTGGAGGGCAGGAGAGGGGGAGGGGAAGGGCGAGGAGAGCAGGAGAGGTGTCATGGTTTTTTGGGGTGGCAGTGTCAGGTCAGGCAGAAGGGAGGTAAAGAGACAGGAGGCAGGAGAAGAACAAGAGGGGGGGAAAGAGGAGCAGAAAGGGCAATTGGGGTGACAAGAGGAGACCGGAGAGAGGGGAGGCGGAGATGAGTGGCGAGGACGGAAAGGTGGGAAGGAGAAGAAAGCCGAGGTGAAGAATTAGGGGCAAAGGGGTGGAGATGAGAGTTGACAGGAGAAGAGAGGTGGAAAGAAGGATGAGAGGAACAGAGAGAGAGACACACACACAGGAGGAGAGAGGCATCAGGGGGATTCATGGAGAAGGAGAGAGGTGGGAGAGGAAGAGAGAGATGGAGACAGAGAGCGAGATTAAGAGAGACAGGGAAGGACAGACTGGGAGAGATGAGCGCAGAGAAACTTGAGGAGACAAAGTTTAATATGCCATTTCACTTGCTTCTGCCTCCCTCTGACAATACATTACTCCACATGTAATTATGAGAAATACTGCAATTACCGCGAGACCGTGTAAACACCTTAATCCAATAGTGCTTTGGCTAAGGTCATACTGGGAAGTGTTCACTCCAGGATTAAACTGCGTGGAGTATTGCGCTGCATAATGGGAGGATTGTGCGGAGATGTAAACACCATACGCCCAGTAAGCTTGTCCATCTGAGTTCTCGCAAAATTGCACAGCTTGCCCAGCATATCAGAGTGTCTTTTTTCCCTGTTTTACAGCCAGCCTCAGTGTCTCAAATCTGGACAAATTGCAGGATTATTAGCTGCAATAGGGAACCAGGGAGAAATGTGATCCGAGTTTATGATATGAAAGGCGAAGACTGACATTGCTAGTTGCCCAAAGCGGAAGAGGCACAATTTGCTCAGTCAACACACACACACTGTGCAAGATTGCATTAAGACTGGTATATCAAGATAAACGTTCTTCTACTATGCATGTAAACAGCTTAATCAAATTACTCTTAGAATTAAAGTAAGGTCTTTAATTAGATTATTGTTTGATAATTAGATTATATTGTGTACACAAAAACAAAGTCACACAAAACACATTCACTCTGCAAAAAAAAAAAAAAAAAATTAAATAGGTCACTTCTCTTCAAATAACAAACAGGTCTTTGGAATATGCTCACTTGGCTTAACCGCTTAAACTCTGATGTTCCCTGAGACTTTCATCTTTTCAAACATTGTTTTTTCCATATATATGTGAGAACATCACATACATAATCTGTATCTGCTGGTTGCAACGCTTCACTGAGGCTGCATTGCGCTTCCTGTAAATTGAGTTAAACATTCAAACCCTATATGCCATTGTTTTACGACCATTATATCAAATAGAAAATATCTAGATGTCTTTTGCATGATTTTATACACATTTCCCTGTCATGCAGAAGGACATATTTGGTATCTTTGAACATCTCAGGGTATCCACTATGGTTTAAAATAAAGTTTTGTGGGTTTGAAGAAATCTCGGGCATGCAAACCCACCGATGGGACCGGCACGGGTTGAAGAGGCACATTCTCCGCAACTTACAAGCCTCCAAACCAGTTTGGGACTTGTGTTGCAATATCAGCATCAATCAACCTCAGAGGATTTTTGCCTTTATTGTGGTGGAGATAAAATAAAACCTGGGATAGAGGTAAGGCTAATAAAAATGTATAAGGAAATAAGGATGATCCCTTATTTTTCTCCCAGGTTTTATTGTATATCTCCACAACAATAAAGGCAAAAATCCCCTAAAGTCCTCTCATTCTCCAGGGGAGAAAAAAAGAGAAGACCACAACAGAGCTAAGCTCTACTCTTGACTTGACTCGACAGATTTCCTGATATCATATTGACTTTTTCTCACTTCATAACATACAGAATAATTGATTTGGCTTGATCCTTGTTCTGTGGTACTTGTCATCTCTAGAGGAGCGGCCACTGATGGCAGGCAGCGAGGAGCATGCTCTGTTTAAAATTCAGTATTTACTGGGTAGAGAGCAGGTAGCACTCAGCCAAACTCCAAGAGACCAGGCTGGAGGTTGAGCACCACTGAAGCACCATACACGCTGCAGCAAATCAAGTCCACTGTCATGAATACATTGTCATTATCAGTCATGAGCCACATCTGTGTTGTTTGCAAGTATATTTGGATGTGTGTGTGTGTGTGTGTGTGTCTGTGTTTATTTACGTCCTCCACTGAGTGCATGTGTTGCTGCATGTGTCTCGTTGTGTGTTTGTGTGTATATTTGAGGGTGTAGTGATCTGTATTGAATAGCCAGCAGCCGGTGTCGGTAGCTAGGGTGCTGAAATCATAATATAATGTAATGTAATAATAATAATACCAGCTCTCTCCCCTTGTCTCTGTCCCCCTCTCTCCCACTCTTTCTCCCATTCTCTCTCTCGCTCTCTCTCTGTCTCTGCTCTGATTACTGCTTTGTCCCGCAGGGTATGCACACACACACACACACACACACACACACACACACACACACAGGAGAGCTGGTTTGAGGAGAGGTGGGGAGTCGCCCGGAATTGCAATGGCTTCTGGGTAGAGACGGAGCTAAATGAAAGTAGAGAACAGACAGAATGACGGATAGAAAACCCTGGAGAGAGAAGGAGGGAGCAAGAAAGAGGAGGGAGAGGAGAAAGAGAGAGAGCGAAGACACGAGGAGAGAGGAGCAGTGATGCAAAAGGGAAAGAGAGGCTGACGCACAGAGGAGAGAGAGAGAGAGAGAGAGAGAGAGAGAGAGTGAGAGAGAGGAGCAGAGGAGAGGGGAGAAAGAGATACAGAAAGGAGAGGGAAAGAGGAAAACAGACAAGAGACAGAATGGGTTAGAAGGAAAGGAAAGCAATATTTTATAACAATATAATGGGGTATCCAGTGGATTTATCATGTAGTTGCTACTATATTCATGGAAACATAATCGACTGGACGTCTTCATATAAGAGCAGAGGGAGCCACACTCTTTTACACGGATAGCCAAGCCTTGAAATCTAATATTGTTAGAAAGCCACAGGCCAAAAAAATGCTAATTTCCATTTATAATGTTGGAATCTGACCGCTAACTAATAGCTTTTTGTGGTCTCAAGTGATCACAATGCTTGTTAACATGCACAGTAATCCGATTTTGTTGACAAGCATTCATCTACACCAAAAATCATCTTTTTTGCTAAAACTGTTGATAGGGCCGAAGTTTTTGTGAGAGTCCAGATTTGACCCATGAGCCCCAACTTTGGGTGAGCAGGCCTTGTGTCAGAGCCCCTGATAAACACACGGACAGATGGGTGGAAATCTGTATGGTAACACCACATCATATGATGCTGAGTCTGGTTTAAGTAATATCTCATTGCCATCTGCTGGCTGGGGTAGTCTTCTCAGTCACAGTTAAAGGAACAGTTCACCTAAAATATTAAATGAAATAAATAAATATTTTTCCACTTACTATACCCTAAATACTGTCTATCCATCCAGTTTCTGTCATTTTGTGAGGTTTTCAGTCAGCCGTGATTGTCCCCGTCTCCCTTCACCCCAGTGCAATGGGGCTGGGTGGGTATTGTTTTGTGGAGCTCAAGTTTGCCATTGTCGTACAATATTTCCACAAAGTAGTACCCATTCAGGGTGCCCCACGGGCTCACCATGTCGAGAGCGTATCACGTAAGGCTAAGCCGCAACCACCTGGGTTTGAATCCAGCCCAGACCCTTGGCTGCATGTCTTCCCTCTCTCTCTGCCCTGTCTTTTCTGTTTCTCTCTACTGTGACTGTTCAGTAAAGCAGAAATGCCTAAAAATGATCTTGAAAAGAAAAAAAAAAAGTTCCCAATCGGCCTCATTGTATCGGGCTGCTGGAGGACAGGGAATATCACAGCAGAATGGAAACCTCACCAAATCACACTGCAGCTATCTGGATGGAAACTTTACATTAGCAATAAGTGAAATATGTTTATAAATATATTTTAGGTGAACTTTTAGGTGAATTAATCGGTTTCTCTGGCATCATCAGCACATGTTAGCTACATGATTGCCTATTAGCACACTGAATTCAACAGTGTTTATTGCGCAATAACCCTGCTGCATACTGTATGCTCTCTACATTATGTGCATACTGTAAAATCAGAACCTGAAAGTCAAGATTCCACATTTTGTAAAACTCAAGTATACTATTAATGAATACGATGAGGGCTGCTCAAAGCACAGCCTACAGGCAAAATATATACCACCACAAAGCTCTTCTTGGCCCTCCACATGGTGTCAGGGAGTGCTAAGATATTCTTTTTGCTCTGTTTTGATGTACTTTGAATGCACTTAATGAGCAATTTTGAGATGTTAAAGCCTCAGATTAATTCCTGCTTGTCTCATTTCTTAATTATCAATGACCGAGTGCTTTTCTTCTCTTTGGTCCACGACCCCCCCACAAGTGTTATATTTCAGCCCGTGGCTGTCCATGTGAGGAAGTTGTAAGAAGTGTGAAAGTGTAAGTGTTAAAATGCCCCGCTTGTCTATGAAGTGGACAGTGAGGAGGAGGAGCGACATTTAGATGAGATAACGGGAGGGAGGGAGAGCGAGGGATGTAGCAGGGTCCTGTTGTGAACACTGATCACTCTCTGCCTGCTTCAGATTGATGGAGTGACACGGCAAGCACGTATACACACACACACACACACACACACACACAAAGAGAGAGAGAGAAAGAGACTGCTATGTTTTTACATACTGATTGATGATGGCTTCTCCTAGATTTCACACACAACCCAACACTGTCTGTGTAAGTGTGTGTGTGTGTGTGTGTGTGTGTGTGTGTGTGTGTGTGTGTGGCTATTCATTAGACAGTAGGGGAATGCTACTTAATCAGGCAATCTGTCTTAATAGCCTGCTCTAATTAAGACAGGTGGGAACCGCCCCACACACTCACAAACACACACACACACACACACACACACACACACACACACACACACACACACACACAGACACTCACACTCACAAACACAACACACACACACACTCTGAGTTCGTATTAGAGCAGTGTATCTGCCTAACCCTCCTGACCAGAGACGGGGTGTTCAGCCTGTGTGTGGAGAGACATTCATTAGATAGTGGCTAGATGCTCTTAACCCCATGACATGCAGCATCGCGCACATCAGATATCAGGTTGCTGCTGGCTGCTGTACACATAAATACTCACATATCATCTGGTGGGCCTCAGCTGTATGCGATCTCACAAATGAGATTAAACCCCTCCAGTAAAACCTTCATGGAGCATGACGCAACAGCTTGTGCAGAAGAGGGACTGGGCACAAACCATTAGTTACCCCGGGGGCTACAACTGCATTTTGTATCACAGATACCTTAGAAGAGACAAAATAAATCTTTATCTGCCGACAACAAACGTGATTCACTCGAATGCCTGCATATTTATGGAGACATTCTGAGACAAAGCAGCTGCATAATTCTGTCAACAAATACAAGGTCAGGGAGCCCCTCACTTCCTGAGTAAATATCAGGCAAGTCAGGTTCACTAAATTAGTACATAGTGTGCTTACAGGGCAACATAAGTGAGCCTGTTTTTTCGTTCAGTTTACAGGACCAGCTGTGATCAAAACAAGTTAATTTGACGGTGAAGCAGGTTGAAGTGAACCAAACGTGGCAAATGTTACAAAATGGTAAACGGTATGCTATAATGGTATGCAGATTGCGATTTGTGCTTCAGCAACAAGTGGCAGCAAGAGCTTTCAGTCACCAGAAATTTTACACATTTTACAGCAGTGAAAGTGACAGTTAACCCTAAAACAACAACAATGAAACATTTTGATCCTAAGACAGCATAGATAGTTTTAGACCACCAAGGGCCATGTAAAAAAGCATGTAATCCAGAATTCAGTAAAAATTTTGAGAATATCCAGGAAGTGATTTTGTGAGAACGGGCATCTTGTACTCTCTGTCAGAATAGTTCCCCCTTAAGCCTTAAGTGGGTGACACTAAAACCTGGAAGTATGACCAAAATTGTACAAACTAATACAATTAGATATTTTTTCCCCACTTTTTTAAATGTATTGTAAATTCATGAAAATTAAGTGTCATATGAGGTAAAAAAAAAAAAAAGTCAGGCATTTTTGATCCTTTTATTCATGCCATTGTTCCATTCTCATCTGCTCTCCAGTACTGTCTTGCTGTAATGTCTTGTAATTTCATTCTACTCCACCACAAAGATGAATAATTAATTAGTTAACGTATACACCGATGTCTCTCCCTCCCTCAGTCTCCTTTGCTCTTGCCTCTCTTCCCTCCTGCCATGTCTCTCCTCCCCTCCATCGATCTTTCCCTCTTTCCTCTTTCCTCTCACCCTTGTCCCCCCCCTCCCTCGCCCTCCAGTATCCCCTCCCTCTCTCTTATTCCCATACTGTCAGTGGAATAGCTGGTGTGTGTTTCAGTGGAGGGAGAGGGGCGGAGAGAAGGACGGACAGGAAGGGGGTAGACAGAGAGATGGAGAGAGGGAGAAATGCTCTTTTGGTCTAGTGTATTTAATCAATTATGTGCTCTCGCTCCCTTGAGCAAGACAACCCTTGATATTCTCTCTCTCTCTCTCTCTCTCTCTCTCTCTCCATCACACACACAGACACACACTCCTCCTCTCCCTCCCTCCCTAACCTAGTTGTTGTTAATTATGGAACCAAAGAGACATTTAAATTTTTCAGTGTGTTTACCTGGTACGATTTCTTCAGAAGACTGATGTTGAGAATAACACAACAAAAAGTTGATTAGTGTGACATCCCTGCAAATTTAATAATTGCCGAGGAGCTCCTATGAGCATTGGAGTACTCATAATTAAACATGTTCCCCTGCAAAACAAACTATTACCTGGGGATTTAAAAGTTTTGTTTGAAAGGAAAATATCAGTGTAACATCCCCTGGTTTCCAACATTAAAATTAGATTTCTCTCCAGAGAAGAAAGGCATTCGGCTTTAAGATTGAAATGAGAGATTCCATCACCTCAACAGCAGTTATTTCACCTTTTTTATGGCATATCAGACATAATATGATATTTAATAACACAGTGGTACATTATTGGATTAATGAGCAAGTCCACAACATCTCAGTGCACAGCTTCTTCAATAAAGTGAACCCTTATGCATCCTTGAAATTTCACTTGAAAGTTGCAAGCAGGTGAGTCACTGTACACATTAAGGTGTTTCTTCAAGAACATTATTTGTTGGCTGAAAATCACATTTTATGATGTAATTGTTTTTAAAACATTACCGGAAATAACTGTGAATGTTTACTTCACATCCAGTGATTCCTCCATATTTCCTGCATTTCAGCCGAAATCCTGAGATCACAACACCAAGACTAATTGAAGATGTCATCGAGAGAGATCTATGGTCCCAAAGAACCACTCTCAGCTCTTGTAATCTCTTAAGTGATTTTAAAGGAGACAGTGTGGAGGGACAGTTTAGTATCACATATCTTATATAAGTACACACCAGGCTTACTTATCTTTGGATCAAGGCCCTGTGTGAGGTCCATTGATGTGAAGTATATTGCCTAGAAAAGTGTCCCAATCAAAATGAAATGATTGTTTTATCTCCTTAGCATTTCCCAGTGAAATGCCACAGCAAGTGGCAGTTAGACGGTATAAAAACCACTGTGAAATCCATGCAGCCTATTAGTCGGTGTCAAACTCATGAGAGCAGATTGCTGTCATTGTACAGCTTGAGTTTCCAGCACATACTTTGTAAGTAACTACCCCCCTGTGCTATTAGAAGAATGATAAGTGTTGGGTGAAAAGCACAGCTTGGATGCTGTAATGCTTTATTGAATCAGGCCTTCAAAATGCCCAACAACAGGTCATGGGCTCTTTCTTATTAAGTATCCTTGTGTGTTCTCGTGTCCCTCATTGCGTGCTTTACATGATATCCATCCACTGAAGCATGATTTCAGAACGAAGGAACACGAGATTAGAGGACAGACGAGGCCACCAGAAGTTTACTTGCCAGCTGAGGTTGTACTGGATGCTGATGTGACCGTGGAGAATGATTCACAAGCACAAAGATTCATTGTGAGAGTGATACATACATCCTCGGCGCCGCAGTACACAGATAATTGAAACAGTTGGGAATATTACCCATCACGCGTACTCTGTCAGCCACATAATCCATCTCAAACTGTTTCTCAGTGCCGCTCTTCCTCAAAAGTTTCTCTGTGCCTGCTTTCATGAGAAGATTGCTCTCTCTAAGACAAATCGGGAACAACTGCGCTTTTCTGCAGGGAACCTAGAGAGAATATCTGTAACTCTAAGGTTAGAAATATTGATTTTGCATTGTTGGTTGCGGTGATCTTCAGAAGGAAAAAAAAAAAAAAAAATCTCCAAATTCTTTGCACCTTAGTTCTACTGAAACTGTTGAGATCTACAAAACTTCGGCTCTTTTTTTGTCCTGGCTGCCAGCGGTCTGCCTGCTCTTTACACTCCTCTGTATAAAAGCAGACACACTTGAACTGTTTGGATGGTGCTTCTCTGTGTTGTAGACCTGCACTCTGTAACTTTGTTGTTTTTATTGTTGTTTTACAGAAATAGTAACATCTCTGGTCCTATGATTATGGATAGATACTTTAGATAGATACTTAATTGGGGAAATTTGACTTGGACTCCACAAAACTAGACCCGTCAACACATAAGGGCACACAACGCCAGCAAACAGAAGACATTAATGTGTATATGGAGAGGAGGGGAAAAAAAGAAAAAAAATGGTATTCATATAACAAAAAGAACAAAAAAAAAAACAAAAACAAAAAAAAAAACAGACAATCTGAGGGATCAATCAGTTTGTGGAAGATATTACAACCATAAAAATGAATCTTAAGAAGATATCAGTGCAATTCTTGCCAGGCAGGTAACATTATTGCTTATGTTGGTATTATCAGTGAATCACTCTGTTGTGATACACTAGAAGCGAATCACCTGTGAAACTTCTGGCAACTTTTGGCAGTCTAAAATAACTACAGCAGAAGGCAAATGATTGAATTACTTGACTTGTCAATAGAGAGAGAGGGAGAGAGAGAGAGAGAGAGAAGATTAATCAATAATGTCAATGAACTGTGCACAGCATGTTCATGTGTACTTATCTGGCTAGTCTGTGAATGCTTTGCACCAAAGGAAGCCAAAGGGCCGAGAGCAGAAAAGGCTTTAGCATCAGTGAGTCCGGCTGTCTGAAGTGCCCGCTCGCCGCCATGCGGGAGAAACTTTTTGCATTTCACTTTCCAGTTTTGATTCACCACTTTTTTTGTGTGTGTGTTTGTGTGTGTGTGTGGTGAAGATCCCCCCAAATAAAGTAAATCTACAGCATCTCAATTAAGGAAAATGGGACACTTGCGGACCTACTTCCTGGTTTAGGCTTTAAGAGTAAGAGGTTTATTTTTCTATAAAAGTCTCGCCTAGTGCAGCTTGCAGTTTTAGAATAGCTGAAGAACACGACCACTTGGCTGGGAATCTCAAAGATCATTATTGTGGTATTCATTTCACAACGTAGAGAAGAATCTCAACGCAAGTGTAAGCGATTGTGGTGTTATGGTTCCATTGTGACATAAGATCTGAACAATGCTACTTACATTACTGTTGTTCTTTTGTTTTTAAGTCTTGATCGCTAACTGGGTCATTTGAAGGCAACCCGTTTATTTATTCCACTGGTTATGCCAATGTGCAGTGTGACTTAAGTGGATTGTTCAAATATTGCTCAGCTGGGTGATTAAAAAGCTGTGCTATGTTTTTGGTTCTATGGGTTCTTAAGTAGTGAGTAGTTTCAGCCAAGCAATCTGTTAGATCAAAGTTGCTCTCCAACTGTGCTGATGATACCCAGAGAACAGGACCGGCTTAATTGGTTGCTAACCAATGAGTTAGTTCATGTTCACAGTCCACAGTTTTCTCTTATTTTTAATTCTTAGTACATGGTGTCTTACATGGAAGACAATTTTCTTCAGAGATTGAAGACATTGGTAACTGTTGGTGGAAACACAGTTCCACCCCATACTTATTAAGTCAACATTACCATCACTTAATCACAAAGAACACCACCCTCACCTGCCATGGAATTAAAGTTTTGAAAAATCACTGAAGCCTGACAGAGGGCCATCTGTATTCCCTTGGAGCTGCTCTAAAGTGCTTTCAGAGCAAATTCCTTCAGAGGACACTTAAGCATCACGGACAGAAGCCATCAGCGAAGATGAATGATTTAATAATGCATCGCAAAATGTCCACATGGATATCAATGAGGTGAAATCAGTTTTTTTTGCCCAGTGCTTGAGAGGTTAATATTTTTAGGAAATACAGTAGGAGGTTTCAGGCACGCACATCCTTGTGCAGGTTCACACTTCACAAGAGCTAGCTCAAAGTTCAGTTCACAAAGATTATAATGAACTGGCTCACATTCATAGTTCACCATTTTGAATTTTGAACTAAGCTCAGAGTCCTGGAAATGAGCTAGTTCCCACTCATTTCGTTTTTTTTTTTCTTCTTTTTTTTTCTCGCTGCTCTAAGCTCTAGCCCCCAATCATTGCCACTGACCACTTCCCAAACTAAATTACTCTGTAAGACTATAATATCACAGACAGACATTACTTTTAAAAGCCAAGAAATAACAGTGTGTGCATATGGTTAACCACTTAAACAATGTTTCACGTAGCAGGACAAAGTAAACAGTCTACAACACCACAGGCGATGGCGCAAACAGGTCCCAAGATGGAGTTAGACAGCAGATGAATTAAACATTCAAACCGATTTTCTCATAACCAAATTGTTATTAAAGTTAATAAACACTAATTATGGATTTTTCACTCACCAACTGTTGTCCCTACTCAGCCTGCTGTAGTTTAGTGTATTTTTGTATTCCACCATCCTCCATAGAAAAAAGTAAACCAAACAGTTAATGAACTTTGTACATATCACAGTCCCTTTTTAAAACATCACCCTCCTCTTCCTCGTGGTGGCAAACCTGCCAAATAACTTTGTCTTTGTCAGTGATTACATGTCCTGCTCAACACACAGCAAAGGCAGGCTGGATAGTTGTCTGGCATCATCCATGCACAAACGCAAATAGCTCTTTATTGAGCCTGAGACAGCTGAAACTTGCTTCCGGTGCTGCTGACGGGAATGATTTTGTAAATGTTATGGAGAATGGTCAGATGTGGGTTTGCTTGATCCATGTCTCTGGCAGAGAGGAGTGGTAGGACTGCATAGGTGTTAAGATCCAGGGCTAACTCAGAATAAAATGACGGTTGTTTGCCTTGGCCTCGGGTGCCATAAAACAGCGCATAGGCGTCATGAACTTAAGAGTTCAAGTTTAACAAGAGTTCACATTCATTACTTGCAAAAAGGGCCGTTCAGTGCACCATTCATCAAAAATATGATCATGTTCAATAAATGCTGTTCTTTTAATCCGTTCATGCACAACACTGCTGGCCTGTCCCAACTTCCACTGCAGCCTACGACGACCACAACCTCCAGCTGCTCCGGGGAATCAGACTTTTTGACCTTCTGATCGGCAGTTTGTGTCTCTAACCTTCAGGCTACTGCCGCTCACAGTTCTATACAGAGATTTATCTAATTATATTTCCACCCTGCTGCTCTGAGTTGTTAAGTGCTGCTTGAGCAAGCAGTTTGAAAGATATTTTAACGTCACACACGCAGGCTATCAGTATAGATTTATGATTTAATTCCTGTTTTAATATTGGAACAGATTGAATATGCACACACTCTACCCTTAATGATGCACTCTGGGTAATGATGTCATCGCAGGAAGTGAATTAAGGGCTGTAAATATGAATAATATGCGAGAGACAGAGAGAATGCATTCATAGAGGAGACACAAAGAGGAGGAAGGGAGAGGGAAGAGGAGGAGAGAAGAGAGAGACGAGTCAGAGATGTAGACCTACAAACAGAATAAGGAGGACCTGCAATCAGATGGCACAGTTTCTACTTTCAGAGTAGATCCTTGACAGTGGCTTTTTCTAGATGCAAACAGACCAGCTTTTGTTCATATGAGGCTCTTTCTAATGTTCGTGCCCTTCTTGCTCTATGCTTTTCATCATTACAAAGTTTGCCATTACAAAGTTTGCCATTTTACAGTCTGGCGACAGGCACATCAAGAAGTTTACAAAAACAAAACAAAATGCTAACAACAATGTAAAATATATTACTTTGGATTTGGTCCATTGGGGGTCTGCATGGTCTAGATGGGAATCTACAATCGGGGGACATAATTGAATCTGCTATGAGTGTAGCATTATCAGGGAAGGTTTCCATGTGGATTTTCCAGGCCATTGACATTCAAGCGAAAAGAGATTTCCTGGTGATGTTGGCTGTAATCATCTTCAGTTTAGTTATATATTTTTCATATTTCCCCCGCTGTTTGCGGTAATCTGCTTTTGTTCAGATGCCTGCTGATAAATAGATTGCCTGTTGACATTTCAAATGTTTTCTGGCAATCCAGGCACTGAGATGTCCGTGATTATTATCCCGCATAATGTTCCAGTATCTATCCATCTGAATTTACCGTTCAGTTCCTCACCCAGCTAATACAATGAGTCATTCAGCATTGATTCGCAATGTTGTAGTCTATTTTACCATTTGAATATGTAGTTGATTTCAGTAGTCACTCTGAATATAGTTTACAAGGTTGAGACTTGTGTTTCTGAGCGTACAATGCATTATTTATTGTAATAGAAAACATGAATAGAATGCAATAATAAAGAGGTATATAGGAAATCTCAGCAGTCTCCTCTCTCTCTCTCTCTCCCTCTCTCTCTCTCTCTCTTTCTCTTTTTTGCCTCCCTCACCATAAACTACGTGTACTCTGCACACTGCAGAGTAAATGCAGCTAAAATGAAAATAAATGAATTGAACAAAATGAATTGAATTCACTGAACAGCAATAATGATCCAAACGAAGCAAATTTGATATATAGAATGCCATTATACATTTAATAATGCTGTTTGTTTCCCTTTGTGTGAACCAAAAAAAGAGACCTCTCTCAGTTTATTGAGAACATTTATATATGAATCATGTCACACACACACACACACACACACACACACACACACACACACACACACACACATTTTTGTGCTTATACGCTGCTATAAATATATAAAACAATATAAGTGTATAAGTGTATCTATATCTGAAACATCTTTGTGTGTATATGTGTGTGTGTATGTGTGTGTGTTATAGAGAGAGAGAGTGAGAGAGAGACAGAGAGAGAGGGAAAGTAAGAGGGACAGAGAGAGAGAGTGTGTGCGTGACTAATAGCAGACATCAGAGAATCCTACTGATCTAGGGCACAAGGTGACCCTCTCTCTCTCTGTCTCACACATACACTCATACACGCTCTCTCTCTCTCTCTCTCTCTTTCTATCTCTCTCTCTCTCACACACACACACACACACACACACACACTCACTTAAACTTCTGCACAAGCAAACACACAAAGACCCACCTTCTAAAACACCTGCTCAGCATTCTTGTGTTCCCTGCAAAGGTGCTCCACTTTTATTCCTTTAACAGATTATACTGCTGTTACATATTAGAGGGTGCCAGTGTTGGTACAGGTATTATGTGTATGTGTATGTGTGTGTGTGTGTGTGTGTGTGTGCGTGTATTAATGGACTACGAAGGTTAACAGCAGGGGTTTATGGAAGGAGACAGGCGTACATGAGAGGGCAACCCACTTTATGCTCTGCATTACTGAGAGTGTGTGTGTGTGTGTGTGTGTGTGCGCCTTGCTCTTAAATGTAATTGCCTAGGAGATGTGACAAAAATATCTACAATAACTGTTGACAGAAATCATTGCAAAACACAACAAGAAAATATAATAGGAAACAAGCAGCAGTAGTTGCTAATGGCTAATGTTATGAGATGAAAACTATGCATCAAATGGCAGATGTATGGGAAGACATTCGTGCCAACAGACATCGTACTTAAATTGTATAAATCTGAAGTTGTCTAGGCTCAGAGGTCCTTTGTTCCCTGAGTGTTGACTGGAAGGCGGTCGCCTCCTCCATGGCTGCCAAATGAGCTAACACTCCTCACTTAGCCAACCATAAGCCATGTGGCACTCTGCCTCGTTCATCTCATCAGCCAAGTAGTGACTCTTGGTAAAGGAGCTGTGAATTGGATTATATTTACAGTACGAGCACCAGGCTTAATACCTCGTTTTGCTACCCTGCAGGCAGCTAGTTTTGTTTAGAGTCCCTCGGCACCCACACGGGTATTTTCAATCGTATTTGCTGATTAGGCTTCCATTCATGACTGTCTGGGTGTGTACAGACTGAGCTTGATTGACGTTTCAGCGGCTGTCCTTGGACAGTTTTGTTGCGCCCGTTATGTCGGACCCATGCTGCGTTCACCTCATGTGGGAAGGAGCGTCAAGTCTGGAAAGATCGCCCCTTCAACACAACTTGCATTTGTTCATGTCAGTTTTAACATAAAGCAAGTGAGCAGGAAGGTAAAATAAGCTAACTAAGTCCTCAAGTCTATATCAAGAAATGACACTATTAAAGCAACAATATATGCAAAATATGTTTTTATGACAGGCATGCATGCAAGGTGAAGTTCATAATGTATTGTATTCATAACACAAGGTTCGGGCTGGGTCTGCATTGACTTGTTGTTCGGTGTGGTTGCATATCGGGGTGCAGACTTTGAGAAGCCTTGGCCCAAAGGATAGTAATAACTTGCTTTTTTTTACTGCTGCAACTGCAACTTTATGTCTTTCTCTGTCTAAGACACAAACACACACACACATGGACATGCACACACACTCACATGTTGAGCTATCCCTCTCTTCAAGGCTGATTGCAGTATTTTAAGATCTGTCATAATGACAGTTTTACACTTGGACCATTTTTTTTTTTTTTTTTTTTTAATCTGAAAGACACACACGCGTGTTTGTGTGTGCGTGTGTACATGTGTGTGCATCCATACCATATCTTGCTAATTTTCTCTCTGTCTTTCTCTCAGGTTGTCAGGCAGCAATGTCCCCTCTCCCATCGTTAGCAACAAGAATTGGCTTCGTCTGCATTTTGTAACTGATAGCAACCACCGTTACCGTGGTTTCAGCGCACATTACCAAGGTAAGATAATGACAGTTATTTTGAGGGTTATGTTTTTGCTTTTTTTGCCTTTTAATTTTTCTTGCTAAGTTTTTTTTTCCTCTTTGTTTTTTTTTTTTTTCTTTCTTTCCAACTGACATTTTTTTCCCGCATCATCTTGCCTCTAACTTGGTTTAATTATGTTTGTTGACTCCAGTCTCCCTGTCTCTTCTCTTGCTACTATTTCTCCCTGTGTGTCTCCGCTCTCTCCTGCTCTTTCTCTCTCTCTCTGCTAGCTGCTCACACACAGAGTTAGCTTCTTTGACACAGACTCTAACTGGTGGAAAACATTTAGAAATTCATTTGGCTGTGTCCCTGTCTCCCAGCAGTGATAATAAGAGCTGAATGTCTGGAACAACTGATACACACTGGAACAGTGATGGTTTATATTTTTATTTCTCGACCCTCCCCTGTTGTCTTTTTGACTCAAATCTCTGCTTGATCTTCTCCTAAAAGAAGGCTGTGTACTTTTAAAGGATAATTCCGGTTATTTTCAACCTGGGCATTGTCATCATCATCATTGTGTTCAAACTTCATCTACAACTTACTTCATGTTAGAGCTCGACACACCTTCAGGTAGTTAGGAGCGCTGTTGTCCAATACACACACACACAGCTGAATCCTAAAAAATGATTTGAACAAGCCTTCAGGCACAATGTCACACACTGTGACTGAACATTTCAGATATAACAGTCCATTTGATAATAGTTTAGCATTGTTCAGTGTTGCTTTTAGTGGATTTTGATTTTGTTTAAAAGTATTCCTCCCATTGTTTACTTACACATACATTTATTGACTTGCATTCACAATAAATTGACCACAGCAGATAGATATATACGTTTTATTGTACATGGTATTGTATTAGTGAGAACATAATTGCTCATTTTGATTTTGAATATTTCTGCCAATTTTGTTAGATTTCCTGCTATGTTTACTGCTTGTCTTGACACACTGTCTAAATTTGTGACACCAGGTTGATATGAATGTGTTTTCCCAATAAGTAGATTGCATTTACTGAAAATCAGCTGTGGCAGGAATGCAGAATCAGAGTACCTGAGTGATCTACTTGCCAACTAACTCACACTGCTTAAAATAAAATGGCTTATACAAAAAAAAAAAAAAAAAAAAAAAAAAAAAAAAAAAATGCATAAAAGATAAAGGTAGCACATCCAAAAAATAAGTATGGCAGATTACTAAGTTAACACTGCATTTTATTGGCCAACCAAAAGAGTAATGCCGATGCGTTTCGGCCTGTGCTGCCTTCATCAGAGCCTGTAAAACCTATCAGCAAGGTCATGAGTCATATAAATCTCCATGTCCACACTAAGCCCTGCCATCCAGCCCTCACACACTTTAGCTGACGTCACCTGTGTCATCAGTGTAAATGCATGTGAGAGTTTAAGGGGTTGAAGAGGCATAAATGCGAGGAACATGGGGGTACGGCACAGTGACAACACCCGCTGTTGCTACTCTGTGTCCTAATATAATTATTCATATTTTTATTCCCTCTAGGATAAAATCACATTGTGATAAATGGTTATTCGCTTATCAACTCCTTGATAAAATCTCAGTAAATCTGAAGGTGTTGCTTCAAATGCAGAACAATCAAATATTCTTTTATAGGTACTGAAATTCTCGCTGTGCTGTTTCAGACACTCTGTGTTGCTGATTAAATGTTCATTTGAATATAATAACTGTCTTACCAACAGAATGATATCATATACAAATACGGTGTTTTGTTTTATATTATGATTGTTTCAAATGGCGACAAGTCAGTTTTATAAACAAGACATAACATTTGTTAGAGGAAATTGGACAGCTTGATAGGATTTTTACTGGCATCAAAATTACTGAAGAAGGAATTCTACACCACTTGTTTTCTCATAAACATTTTTGGGGATAAAATACCACAAATTTCTCAATCCATTTAACCCTACACTGGATTGGATTTCCCTTCCCCGGCTCCCCAGTTTAACATCACAACACAATGGAGTGTGAGGAATTTCAAGGGGAGGCCAGCCCTGTCTCCATAGGTCAAAGGTATATTTCCTGATTCACAAAACATCGACTAGTGTGTGTACACAACAGAGGTCGCGCTAGACTTTTTCATTGTCTGTCATTTTGACTGACACGGTCATAAAAATCCCGTCATAATCTATTTTTACCAGTCACTTTATTTTTTTAAATGATAAGGACATATTCAGTAGCATTTAATTTTCATTCATTTTTAATTAATATTCAGTCCAAAGTTAGCTGAACATTAAATCCAAACCGTATCTTTTTAAAGAAACTTCTGCCACTCAACTGCCGCGACATTTTGTATGCGGCAAATTTCATCATATAACATATATACATTATTTGAAATATTAACTATCTTGTAACTATCTATTGCCACATTGCCCATTCTGCTCTATCCAAGCCCATCGCCTTTTATTCTTATTAACCCTGCAATTAAACTAAATCCGCCTTGATTTATTTTGCTTTTTATGGTTGTAGAATTGTCAGAATTGTGCAATGAGTGAGTGCTTTTGCACACCATCGGAAAGCTCCGGTTGGTTGCTCTCAGAAACCGTCTGATTTTTTTTCGATTGCACCATTGGTTCAGGAGTTACAGTACTGAGAAGCTCATATTACAAACATGTGACACACCGGGGACTCTTCTGTGATTTGACGGTCGAAGTGTCAGTAGTCCTACGGAGTTACCGTAATGGCACTGTATATAGGCGCAAAGCTCCGTTTCTCCGGTTTCCGACGTTTTTTAAAGTTTCCGTAATGGCACTGTATATAGGCGCAAAGCTCCGTTTCTCCGGTTTCCGACGTTTTTTAAAGTTTCTGTATCTCCTAGACCGTCTTAGACGGTCTAGGAGATATCTATACGTAAAGCAGGCATGCCGAATCCTGTCGGCTCCGACATCATCGGTGTAAGAGACGTCTTTGCTGTCTTCCCTGGGCTTCATTAACCTGCGGTCCATCCTGTGGGTTGCAGTGCGTCACCATAGACATATTTGCCTATGTGCGTCACTGAAGGCTAACAAGGCTCACTTTCGACGGTGCATGGAGCGCTTGATTGTCAACAACCAAGTCCTGCCCCCGCCCTACTTCTGATTGGCTAGTAGGCTTATTGTGAGAACGAAAGCTACGCTTCTATTGGATCCAGAGAAATGTCTGTTAGATAAAGCTGGGCGAACCCACATTTTTTTTTGCAGTCACACCGGTACGCCGGAGATCTGGCACGGCGCCGGGCTGCAATCTGCCCTGTCATTGCCACCAAGTGGTCAGGGGTGTGAATTGCAATCTGTCAAAATGACAGATGGCCTTCAGATTTTTCCGTCACCGTTTAAAGAAACCCGTCAATGACGGAAAATATTCGGTTAACGCGACCTCTGGTACACAACCAGTGGTCCATAGCATTAATGCACACAACATGCAAGAAAGGCAGCAAAATATGTATTTCAGGCAACTGATGACTGGAAATGGGATGTAGACAGATCTCAGTACAGTGCATGTATTTTAATATCGAACAGATCGATTTTTACTGGCTTTTTAGTTTTAATGTTAGAGACTGTGTTTGCCCTCTGGGTGTGTACTGGCCAGCAATGCTCCTGGTGAACTGAAGCTAGGTAAAGCTCTATAGTGAAGCCTGTAAATCAAGAAAATGTGAGCGTAATCAACTGCCATGATGGTAGAAACGAGAAAATAAGAAATAACCAGAATTATCCTTTCAGCACAGAGTACAGTGTAGCATAGCACACGCTTTCAACACAAGATGTTTAAATTGATGCTGTGTGTCATTATTTAAATGTGTTTAAACCAACGCAAGCTACTCTCAAATATACGTTGAAAATAATTCTTTTGACAGTGCGCTTCACTGTACTCTGCTCTTCTTCCCTCTTATTATCTCTTTCCATATTTTCACATTTTCTTCTTCACTTTTCAACACATCTTTCTCTTTTCCTGCTCCTTTCTTGTCATTATTTTTTCTCCGTCCTCCAGTTCTATTTTTTCTCCGTCTTTCTCCATTTTTGTGCATCTCCCTGCACCATGTAATATTGTTGGTGCCTTGGACAGTAATTATGGTTATTTGCCCATTCTTGCAGTGCTTTTGCTGACTTAGGCTGTCATTGCCTTCGCAGAGAAATTTACCTGAACTTATTGAACTTGCCTTCAAACAGGCAGAGACGATCAGAGAGAGTTACCTTGCATAACATTTGCAGAAAGATTTGCAACCTTTGAAACAGAAATGAGAAAAATTGCCTTTGGCAGCTTTGGGGATTTATAATCATGACCAAACCAATGTCAAATTATTGTTCATAATTGCTGGGATTATTATCATTATTTTTTGACCTCTAAATGTATTGTAATATACATATAGCCTACCATACTTAAGGGCCAAAAAAAACATCAACTCCATAAGTGTGTTTACGTCCTTTTAAATTGATTCTAGCTGTGTTATTTTTCACTCCTAATGGTTGTTTCGCTCTCTTAGAGGAGTTTTAACCTTCTTCCCGTCTAAATCCCACCAATGTGGCAGCGTTATCACCTAAGGCTCTATTAAAGTCAGAAAGAAAAGGAGCCAGGGAGTGCTACAGACATCAGCGCTATTCGGACAGGATTAGTTCTCAGAACATTTCAGACATGTCATTATTGCCATCTGTGGTGGCAGTGGCCAATTCACACAGGATTAAATATGAAATGTGTGGGGGTGGCGTAGTTGCCACACACACTCATAGCACACACATCCAAAAACTACTGACTAAAATCACACACACCTCTGCGAAACTAATGGTGTCTGACCAGAGCTACACAGGACTCACAGTGCTATGACAGCAAAGACAGAGAACAGTGTATCCATCCATCATAGCAGGTTATTTAATATCTGCCATGTAAGTTCAATACTCGCAAATGTTCCCTTTTATAATGTTCGGACCTGTACATTATGATTTGATTCATCATGAGACTGGTTATTACCGTGTAGTGTTTGGCACCACAGGTGAACGACACTTAAATAAAATTATTACTTACTTACTTAAACCAGAAAAGCGTAAAGGTCACAAACATAGAATCACAAAACGCAGAGCAAAGGCAGGCATAGTGCGATAAAGAATACAGAAACCTTGTACCTTTGAGTCGAAGAAAAACTGCTGTTTGTGTTTTCCCTTTGTTGCCAAAGCTTTCTTGACATTTTACAATGTTAGAGCAACAGTTTGGCTCGGTCTCAGGCGCATGGAACATTTTCAACAAGTATGAGACAATGCCTGTTGTCATCAGCAGTGAGGAGAAGTTTCAAGGTTTCCTCAGTACACACAGGGTTTCTTCAGCCCACTGTCAATATTTGTATTAGCCTCATGTTCCACTTGCAAGGCTGGGGTCAGTTCACAGTTAAATCGGCCATTTAGAAATGTAAATTGAAACTGCAGTTCGTTTACAAATGATTTAACACTGAATTATTCTGAATTATTTCTCAATCTCTGGCTATGAAAGTCTTAATAAGTTGGATATGATGGCCCCTGTGACAACTCATGCCAGAAGTGCTAGAAATGTTTCCTTTTTGAAAACAGTTACTGCTTACTAAATGAACTGACTGAAGAGTGAATTTATCCTGTTATAGGGAATATGCAAAAAGACAAAATATAATTACCTTGTGTAATATGGTCAATGAATTAATCATCTTAATTATTCTTAATATATACACACATAGCCTATAGTAAGACTGAGAGAGGAGCTTTTAAGAATTTAAATTAAATTTCTTATTAAACCTCCACCCTCTCTCCTCACCCTCTTTTTCATTTTCTCTTCCCTTCCTTTCATTTTCCTTCCTCCCTCCTCACTCCTCTGCTCCTCTTCGTCCTCATCATCACAATAATCGTCTTGTCCTTTCCTTATCGTCGTCTCCTCTCTCCTCCCTTCACCTCTCTCAAACACTCATTGATTGATTGACTGACAGATCGGCCACTCCACTTGAGATTTACTTTAATTGGCTTAATTGATCATAATTGGTTTAAAAGGTTAATTAACATGTTAATGAGTGGTGTCAGTCTGATAGGTTAGTTGATTAATTAGTAGAGCTGCCTAACAAGGTTATGATTGATAGCCACTTCCTGCCAATCATCTCCGTTACTTTGCTGGTTATTAAGAGGTGGCAGGAGGTTGGGTTGGGTGCAGATCTAGAGAAGAAAGTCGAGACTGAAAATGATGCGATCAATATGAGCCTTACTTGCTGATTTGAAAGTCTCACAATTTGATCTGAAAAATGTCATAAAATAATTGAATAATACGTCTCAATAAACCGTACCTATCATATTTTTTAACTCGCAGCATGGTCATTGGTTCTCTTTACTGTCATGTCCCTTCAGTCTGCTTGTACTGCGCAAAACCCGGTCCCTACTTGTCCCTGAGAAAATGAAGTCATCCACTATGGTTTTAGATTATGTAGCTGCTAGTGCAGTGCCCATTCAAAACATGTTTGGGATGAGACAATTGCTTGGCCTCCGGTATTGCAGCTTTCCAGAGAACCACTCATCCAAACAACTCATCCAAAGTAAAGGACAGACATGCTCCTTCCACTTGAGTTAGATTTTACTTACATAGGCAGATAAATAGATTCATACATGCATACATAGATTTGATATATATTAAAATAACTCTGATACATTTTAGGAAATGTGTGTCAACAGTGTCAGTAAGCAGTGAGGAAAAATCAATAGTACTCCATTAGCACTTCACAGCAACTTTCACTGCAACTCATGCCTGCCCCATTTACAACATTATTATTGTCAGTGGCAGGACTGGCAACATCCCAGTGATGAAATGTTGGATTATGGATGAACCATCAGTTTTACACTTCAGAAAGGTGTGTAATCACCAGAAGAATGGAAAGCACATACAAATCAAATCTGTTACACATGGAAATGTTGAAATATTAGTTGAATATATCATTTTTTTTTTTTATTATTTATTTATACTGCACTCTACTCCTAGAATTCATGGGAAGCTCATCAACTCCACTTCATTACTTTCATTTTATTCCAGCTGTTTTTGCTTCAGGGGCTATGTCCACCAAAGTGTTTTTTGTTCCCAGCTGATAATACCGGGTGCTCCTCTGAAAACGTCCAGCTGAGAGCGCTTGGAGGTGCCGTGAGACTTTTTGATTGCTATGACACAGACTATATGTGGAAGATATGATTCATTTGTCCATTGCAAGCGCATGCTTTTGCAGTCTTGTCTTCAAAAGACATGGATATTCAGTTATCAACAATGTCTGTTTCTGCTCAAATTAGTTGTTTTTGTGAACTCATAGGATGGGGCAGTTGATCTTTGTGGCATTTGTCCAGCGCCTCAGCCATTGTTAGCTAAAAAGTGGTCGTGTCAAGTGCAGCATTTTATCAAAAGTTGAATTTTTTTTTTCACCTCTTGGCTCCCAGCACTCAGTGCCGCATCACACTCCTCACATAAACACGTGATGCTCCCATCACAAACAATAAGGAAACCACACCAGCTTCAGGAAAACCATTTTGGTGGACACAGAGTCATTTTTCTTTTCTTTTTTTTCTACTTTTTCAATTGCACCCTAGAATACTTCACTATATTTTCTTCCACTGTGTTCTACTTGTCTGCAGGAGAATTAATTGTTGTGGCAATGCTCTGGGGCTGGGTTAGTATAGTTTAGTGGCACGAAACAATTCCAAATTTTTCTCTGAGAGAATAAACAAATATGCTTTGGCAGGTTTAGTTTGGTTTATAAGACTCTGCGATGAGACCTCTGAGGGAGAGGATTGGCTGTAGGTGCTGCCAACTAGCTGGACTGACTCACTTTCTCTGTGCGTGTGCGTATGTGTGTGTGTGTGTGTGTTATAGGTCAGCGTCTTGGCACATAAAAAGAGTCTCTTTCTGCTGCTGCCCAAATTATGAAGTTATGAATTAATAATGATCTCCTAATGATGTATATGCAAGTATGCAGAGAGGCATGGGGGGTGGGTGCAGAGAGAGGGAGAGACACAGAAACAGAAACATATATAAATATATATATATATATACATATGAAGACAGAGACAGAGCAAGACACAGAGAGAAGCAGGTAAACATACAGAAAGCGAAAGAGCTAACCAGATATATCGTTTGGCTGGGGGGCTAATCGTTTGGCACTGAATTTTGGTTAAATATTTAAACATAAATACTTAGAGTTTTTTTTTTTTTTTTATGTCCTGCTGTTGTAAATGTCTGTTGTAGACTAATCTAGAGAGAGAAGGGGGGCAGCAATGACTGGTTGTGTTTTTGGAAGCAGGGAAAGCCTATTAAGAGCATTTAGTAATAAAAAGCCTGGAGCTCCTCTACACAGCTAAACAGAATTTAACAGTTAATTGGCCATTTGCATGCTTAATTGATATTTAAAAAATATTCACAATAGCAGTGTTTTTAAACATGCTATAGGCCAAATGTTCAGACATAAATTATGGGAATTTACCATGTCATTTCAAATATTGCATGCAGGGACATATAGTGCTTTGGTTAAAAAAAAAAAAAAAAAAAAAAAAAAAAAAAAACCCTCATCTATGTAATTTACATCATCCTCCTCTGATCTTGGATCAGAGCTGTCAGTATCTATGGAAATGACTCAGGAACACCAGTATCTATAAATTAATCAGTGTGCCATGTATATAGTGTGTATAGTAGCCTACACAGAGCAGAGTTGAACAGAGAGGACTACCTTCAATATTTACACTTCATCTCAGTACAATTCTTTTTAACTTGATAATTTGTCCTGCAATAAATTTAGACTGCTCTAGATATTATTCATTATTCTTAAGCCCCCTTCAGCCCCCATCATAGTTGAACACAACTACAACTGCTAATTGGTCTTTACCATGTTTAATTGAAGCTCAGTAATTTTTCAAGTATGTCAGTGTTTCTAATTTACAGCAGATGCTTTTCACCTAAGGAACCAAATATGAAACATTTAAATACACCCTCTGCCCTAAGATAGAAACTTCATATGTCATTATGACATGGTTAAAGGACTCTCAGAAATTATTCAACTATTGCAGTCATGAAGCACACTATAGGCTCTTCCCCGTGTACTTTGGAGGCCAGGATGGAAATGGAGCGGGTGAAGTCTCTCACCTTGGGAGCCAGGCTCATTAAAACACAGTTCAGATATGTTGTACTTGTCATGAGGAGGGGTGGGGACAGAGTGGGGCTGAAGAAATAGGCCAAATAAAAGAGACAACATATAATTTATTACTACTTTTTTTTTTTTCCTTGAAGTGTTTGACTTGTAGATTGAATTTAAAATTTTGTTAACTTTTAGTTTGTTACACCAAACATTGTAATCCTTTTTTTAGTCTTCAGTAAACCATGCAGGCTTAACATATATGTAAAATTCATGAAATGTAAGCTCATATACCAGGGCAGACAGTATGTAATCACATACACTCCATCCTGCATTCCAAAGCATCATTATATTTTGTAAGGTAGAGGAAAATAAGCCACAGGTATTAAATCCCTATGAGAAGACAAGCTTGTAGAACTTCTCCACCAACAATATTGCAATTGCAGAGTGGGGCTTCAAGACTTAATTTACACAGAAACAGCACATCTGATTTTGGATGTTGTTGTTGTCGTTGCATGTGAATTACATTTTCCTTGATGGGGCAGCAGTACCTCAAGGATTGAGGTACTGCTGCTTGAGGTACATGAAGCAGGTTTGAACTCCTGGACAAACTCAGAAAACCTTTGTGAGGAAAATAATGAGCAATGCTTTTATTCTTGAGCGAAGTATTGAAATCCAGCTGCTCCTGTGGTTGCTGCTCTTTGGCCGAGGATAAACGACTGCGGTTGTGCAGGGTAGGCAGAAGAGTGTGTGTTATGCTTCTACCCCCTGCAAATACACCCCCAGGCCGCACCTGCAACAAGGAATGTGTTTTCACTTAACTATAAAATAGTTTAGTGGTTTAAGTAGGAATTATAAGCGCAAACAGCCATCTGTCAGAACTAGAAACCAGTGAACCATGTTCCAGAATAAACACTGAATTTCAAATGAGCACAGGAGTAACGTATGAGACCACCATTTCACAGTGAATTTCCCCATTTAATAGGTCAACTTTTATAGTTTTCAGGGTCATGCGTTTACAAGGAAGCCGTTTTGCCTGTTTCTAATTATTTATAACGGGAGTTGGGGAAAAGAGCCAACCGGCCACTTTCAGCCAGTCATTCAGACAGCCGGCTAGTTCGTCTAACATCTTGTTAAGTCAGCTGTCCATCCACCCAGCCAGTAAGCCCGTCAGTGAACTAGTCATCCACTCAAAAATAGAAATCAGGCATTAGAGTCGCCAAACGTCGCAGGGATGCTGAGTAACAGAAATTGAATGATAAAAATCTATATATAGTCAAATGTATGCGATCATTCATTATTTATTACTTCAAGCCAATGCAGCATCAGGTAAGGGAGTATCACTCAGTATGAGGTGAGAGAACACTGTTACGTTGCCTCTGGGCAAGCTTAATAAATTCCACATCTGCAATGCAACAGTAGTAGTAACTAACATATTCACCTTTAATTTTTCACACATGGTTAATAGAGTAGATTACCCACTATAGCTGCAAAGCTGTGAGTCTACTACAGGGCGAGTCAGCATCACTCAGTATGTGGGGAGAGAGAGCACCATTTGACTGACTGATAGGCTGATTGGCTTGAATTTGGCAGCGTGTACTGCATTGCATTGTGGGAAAAGTGTCTCCACATGCAAGACCACGTCCACATCTATTATTTAGTCTCCATGATGGCTGTTTTATGTGACACATTTGTATATATACTTGTCTGACTTGTCCTCTTTCTGCAGAGAAGGGTAACCCACAAAAAGTCAAAGGCTACCAAACACATTAAGTTTCAGATGTTACTGGTAATAGTTTTCAACAACAAAAGTGCAAAAACAAAAAAAAGTTGAAGTAAATAACTGTGAGGTGGGCTGATAAATTCAAAGGCAGTGTGATTAAATAACAGATAATTTCAAAACTTCCTTTCATTCAACACTCACTGCAACGTTGCCATAAAGGTCATCTGTTGCTGTGCATGAATAATTCACATCTAAATACTAATCAAAATGACATGGCCACAAACACTCTGCAGATTGTTCAATTTATCAATTCAATTCATTAAATTAGATTTTTGTCACCTCCACCCCTTGTATTAAAAAAAAAAAAAAGTTACTTTAGTCATTCAGTTAGACAGTCAGCATGCATTTCTTGAGCTTGAACCTACTAAAGCACATCCTGCACACCAGACCCCTGCTAAATACCTACATTGTAATTGTCATGTACTAAGTCACTCAGTCAATCTGCCAGTCAATCAGGATTTTACTCTGCTGTTGCACTTACTGTAAGTAGCTTGGTTAACAGTGTCAGGTAAATGCCTAGAGTGTCCAGTCAGTCAGCCATTCAGCCTGGCGGGCGGCCAGTCAGCTGGTCAGCCAGCCAGACATCTAGTCAGTTGAATAGTTGCCAGGGGTTCCATTTACTCTACGAATTTCAGTCTGAACACTGAGAAATAATGTCCGGCCCTTATTAATGAACACAACATTACAGAGCAGGAGACAGAAGAGGGGAGAGAGGGTTTTTATGTTTTTCACTCTCTGGCAAATCTGCAAAGATGAGATGTCGGTTTTCCTCAAAATTCTGATTAAAAGTTTAACCTTAACCTAATCTCGCTGAAGACTAAAACATTAAAGCAATACTATGTAAGTTGGCAGTGCGGTGGCCACTCTGTTGCTTCACTTTGGCTTTGCCGTCACTTACTGATGACATCACCAGGAGATTTAAGCCAAGCAGTGAAGTCAACAAGGAGGAAATATGGGAGTAAAGCCTTATGGCGTGCAGTGAGGTGAGTAAAATCTACTTTTTTTTTTTTTTGTTAATTATGACATGAATGTTACTGGTGAAATACAAAAGACCAATGTAACATAACATAAAGTAGCATGTGAAAACAGTAGCAAATGGTAGGTAGACCACATAATGTGACCATAGCAAGTGCAAGCATGAAACTTCTACTCAGCCATCAAGAATAACATAGCTAATTGATATCATTACAAGCTGAGTTGTTGCTAGTAAGCTGTCATATTGTAGTGTAAGAATGTATATGACGAGTACTGTATGATTGTGGCAGGAGCAAGTTACATGAATGAAACACAAGCCAGATATAACTTTTTCTAAGCTCATTGTGACAGCTTACACACTTCTTGTGGTGAACAATTTCATATTTTATGTCACCACTACTACTGTAATTATGTGTTACAGAGTTTGAGTCCACAAGCAGGAGCATCGAGGGCCATGAGGACAACTGTAGGTTCCAGCTGATGTGTCTGAGTGGTGTGAGATACAAACTCAGATCCTCAAGGAAATTACACTGGACGTAATCCATCGAGGCTGTGGTCACATCTCTCTGACCCTCCATGTGGCCCCACAGTAGCTTCTTTATCAGCCTTATTACTTCCTTCTTTTTTCTTTCTTTCTTTCTTTCTTTCTTTTTTTTTGGGTGCATTTTATCTTCTTTTATACAGTCATACCAGACCCAGTTGTCTTATATCTCATAAACAGCTGGGTCTCTTGAGATGCAGAATGTCACGTTTTTTTGTTGGTGTTTTTTTTCTGCAAAATGAAAGATTGTGTTTTTTATTCATGTGAAACTTACATAGTGCAGGTTTAATTAGAGATGAAAAAAACAAAACATTTCTTTGTGATCACCAGTGTTCAAAGATGTTGCCAAAGGAGGCAGAGACACACTAGAAAGAAGGGGTAGAGTGAAAGACGGCGGAGGGAGGGGTTCAGAGAGAAAAATAGAGGCAGGGTCTTATGAGGATCCTTATCGCCGCATGCTTGCTGTTTGAATATTCTCTCTCAAACATCAGAGGAGTGATGTTTTAAAATGGATAACTTTGTAATGAATATGTAGTGATGTTTTTAGTTAAATTACTTAACACATTTGTAATGTGTAATTTGACTGTTTTTCTTGTATGATGCCTAGTGAAATCTTCCATTCTGTTTTGAGTGAATTTTGTCATTTATCAAAAAAAAAAAAGAAAGAAAATTATCAAATGTGATGTACACTATGAATGCCATCAGTTACAAACATGATGGCTTTTATAGTGTCAATGGATATTTGACTTTTTCAATGAATAATTTGTAGTGTGACACTGATATTTTCCTAAATGTGCAATAAATGTATTTTAATGTATTTGTATTTTGGCTTTTATAATTGTTGATTTTGTATTTAATATATATTGACCTTCATAATGAATGTTGTACACTCCTCTGTTGTTGTCAGGGAGGTCAGAGGTGAGGCTTTCTGGTAGGGTTTCAGTGTTTCGCTCGAGGACATTTCAGCAGGGTGTGTGTTTGAACATGAGCACTTCAGTTGCATGATGTTCTCTCTGCTCACTAACACACCCTGCTGGCACCCCCTTTTGCTACAGCAGTGCTGAAGCCTCTCAGCAGTATGTCTGCAAACCAAGCTGAGAGAGTATACTGACAAGGAGACCTTATGGACCTACCCTCCATTACATTTTTGGTTATAGTACAGTCATCAAACAAAAATACCAATCCACTGAAGAACTACAAATACAGCTTAGGTGGTTAATACACAGTGCAATACAATGTAACCAACAGTGAGTAAATCAGCACTAAAATTCTTCATGCAAATGTTTCAAAACATGTTCATGGAAGGCATAGTTTTAGGTAATTAGTTTATTAATACAAGATTGGCCAGATTTTCAATATGGACTAATTGTAGCAGTGCAGCACTCTCAATGGTAGAAAATTTCCCTAAAGTTTCCCTAGTTCTGTAGTTCTTCTGTAGGAGATTTTGAAAAACTGTTGCAATACTTTGGAAATGTTTTCCTCAGCCTACAGCATAAAAACACTTTTTTTTTTTTTTTTTTGCTCACTGAAAATGCAACTTTTTCAAAAATTGTGAAAAACTGAAAGCCCTCCTGGGTGAGGAAGTGTTAATATGCCAGGGCTTGCCTCTCTGTTGCCCTCCTTTTCAGCATCTTGTTGCCAGAATTAACACTGCTCGGTTCATGATTAATCTCACACAGCCCGTTGAGAAACTAAATAATAACAGTGACGATGATGTGGATGCAGGCAAATGGGAGGAAGAGGTGTCTAAAGGGCCAGCAGTGGGAGAGAGGGAGACGCAGGAGGCTAGTTTGTTTGGAGCCTGAAGGAAAGGTCTGTCTGAGGTTTTGGAAATAATCCAGCCGGGCCTGGTTAAACCATAATGGAACTAATCCAGGAGGGCCTGGGCAAAACATGATGGAACTGGCCCAGCGAGATGAGGGAGGCAGAGGATGGCCAGAAAGCTCCCACTGACCTTCAGTCAGTCATACCACAACAGTTGTCCTTTTAAAATTCTCAGTCGCAACTCAAAATCAATAGGCTGTTTCAACATTGAATATCTGAAATGATTTAGGAGGCTGTTTCTTTTTTTTTTTTTCTTTCCTTCAACATCAGCATACTGAAAATGTCACAATGTTCTGATGTTTTCTGTGTCTTGCTGAACGGGCCATTGAACAATTATTATAATAAGGCAGTGAAAGAAAGTAGGAGTGCTTATCAGCTCGCTTAAATGCAAATATATGTTATTTCACGGAGTATGCTGGTGTTATTTATTTATTTTATTTTTTCAATCACCACATGCGACGGTGTGTAGAATACATTTTTCTTTTGAGTGTAATGGAAAATATATAAAGCAAAGTTGTACTTCAAAATAGTAGCCAGCTTACCTTCCCTCCATTTTTTACTATAGTTTTTTTTTTTTTTTTTTTCCATCATTGTTTGGTGTTTGTTATTTTTTTCTCTATGGGTTGAATATGAATAATTATCCCCTGCGGAGAATATGTTAGGCATGGATATAGAAAATGCTGTGAGTTACACTCATCATGTATTCTGTCCACACACCTCTCTAGTCCTGTGCTCTAATGTCCACAACACCTGGCTCCGAGTGTGTGCTGTGTCTGAGTTTTTAGTAGGTGTGTGTGTGTGTGTGTGTGTGTGTGTGTGTGTGTCTACATGTTTCTATGCATCTGTTCATATGCCCCTGTGTGTGTTTCTCTGTCTTTATATGCACCTGTGTATGTTTTTGTGTTGATGTATGCATGAGTGTGTGTGTCTAACCTCACCCCTGTCTGCACTAGTGTGCCTATACTGTAAGTGTGTGTGTGTGTGTGTGTTTCTTTTTGTACGTTCTGTGTATGTGTTTGTCTATTTTGTCAGTTGTTCTATCCGTCAGTGTGTGTGCATCTTATTATTTGTGTGTTTGCGACAATGTGTGTGTGTGTGTGTGTGTGTGTGTGTGTGTGTGTGTGCAGTTACACAACTGTATGTCTATGTGTGCGTGTGTGTGTGTGTGCGCACGCCTGTGTCTGTCTCCTGTCTCTGCGTGTGTCAGGTATGAACAATCTATTTCCTTCCCTGCGGCAAAACCTACCAATCACATCCCTCCATCATCTCTCTTCATTACGTATTCATGACTTTCTGTGTCTGCAGGGCTGTGATTGGCTCATAATGAACAACTGACGGCATTATCAGTCAACCAATGCTATGGCAACAAAATCAGTCAGTCAGTACAATAGAAACTCCAGTCAACCATTGGTATGGAAACATTATTCAACTGGAGTAGTGAGACAGTATACCCCTCAGGGAGGCTGATATATTGGATTTTGTAGACTGCAGGCTCTCTTTGATATGGCTGTCGTAATGTCTAAAACGCACTTGTGATCAAAGCAATGCACACATCTCGAAATGCTAATTGTGCGTTGCTCGGGATAATTACAGTCGAGCCACACAGAGAACTCTTAGGAATATAGGGAATATACCATTTACCAACATGAAAAACATGGTTTTGTGTAAATAAATCCCCAAGTCCTTTTCCTTGTCAGCCATGGCTAAAGAACCATTAGTCAAACTGAGTACTGAGACACCGTAGGCCTCAGGGGGTTGATATGGGCTCATAAATCTACAAACTGCCCCTTTATCATCTTTTATATTATTTTTGGAGCATGTATTTCAGCGGCACCGGTTTTCATTGTTGACTCAGTACTCTGCGCTTGCTATTTCTAAAGGGCCATTACCACTGAGATCATTAAGTGCACTTGTGAATGGACTCGGGTTAATAAATTCAGCTGGTTTGTATAGACACAATCTGGCGATGTGTCATTACTCTGTTGAGGTGTAGATGTGTGCGGTGAGTATGAGGCCTACGTAGTCACTTTCTACACAGATAAAATCAGAGCCAGCTACAAGCGCAATAGTGCAATAATTCTGCACCATGATCTCTGGTGCTGACTGATTGATTAAATACATGACAAATTAAGCAAAAGGACACAAATGTAGGGTATATCCATGACGACAATACAACTACATCACATGGCGTATTTCCATTTTTGGTCCATAAATCATTTGGAAGGGAGTGAGGCAGAGAGAAAAAGGGCGCCGGCACGCACAGATGCACATATTAAATAGTATACATGTGCGATTAATAAATGCACCGTTCATGCCTCTGAAGCAACTGAGACAACAACAAAAAAAAAAAGCATTATCTACATATCTTGAAAAAAAGATGTTGTGATGTAGCTATCTATCCTAGAAACCCTGCCTTCCTTTACAGCTCAGCCTATTTCATTTAAGATTTATGAGTAGTTGTCAGCTACATCAAAGAATCTTCACCACTTCTTTGACTGGAACAGCCAACCAAACCAGCTCCAACCGCTCAAACATTATCGGGGTAACACTACAGCCTGGATCCGTCCACATGAATCACTCATTTCCATTTTGATTCATATCCGCCTCTTAGCCGTGTGAATTTGAATGTTGAATTTTAAAATAACAAGGCAGACACGGCTGTCTTTGGAGCTCTGTGTTTTTTTTTTGTTTTTTTTTTTTTTCTAAATCGTATTTCAATCCTCGGTCTGGATCGTTCTTCACCGTTCACTACAGCAAACATGCAGGTACACTGAAACAGGTTCCTCATGTGGGTACATTAAAACAGCAAGCAGTCCAGGAGCTGGTGAGGCCAATCAAAGTGCTCGATGTCTGTATGCTCGAGTCGGCTCCTTGGAGAACGTGTCTGCCAGACTTAAGATCCGTGAAATTCAGATGCTATTGTGGTAAAAATAAGTGATTCATTTGGGCCCAGCCTAGGGTAACTGGGTAGAGTAGATTTTAGCATTAGAACTTGGTTTTGCTTGGTGTGTATTGTGGTAATTTGGGAATATAGTTTTGTTTTGGTTTGCAACTGCCTGCTTCAGTCTCCCTTTTCTCATAAAATGTGGTTGCGGGTGTATTTTATTAGCAGTGGAAAGGGATTTACTTCCTTGTGTATTCTGCTGCTGTTGAAATTTAGTTCAGCTCTGTGTTTACTGTTACAAGTAAAATATAGTTTTGTTCAATACGTAATCTGTTAGTTCAAAAATATGGTTTAGTTAAATGCATCTGCCCTTCCATCTGTTGTTTGCAGTAGAACTGCTGCTTGTAGGCTAGAATATTAACATGGGCATATTTAACTGTGATGCATATTCACACAGGACAGGTTTTATGATGCATATTAACAGGGGCTTGATACAGTGAATGAATTTGCACGGGCAAAAACTGGTCTGATTTTTAAGTATTGTTGGCCCAGATTCCCAGATTTGCTTAAACAGGGAGAAAACACATTTAAACTCTGATATTTAACTCCTTGTGATCCAGATCTGATCTCTCCTTGGCTGTCATACAGATAGATAGACAGGTAGTCAGACAGACAGACAGATAGATGGATATATGATGTTTCAAAATGCAATGGCTTATGAAAGCCCATTCAAAACTCATTAGGCGTGTTGAACAGTTTGACATAAATTAAACATCAGTTTTGTTTTTAATGGCTCAAAGTTTGGGCATTTGCAGACATGAATTCTGTGTGGAAGCAGTGGCAGAACAAAGGCTTGAGTCTTTGTTGTCTAGCTTTTATACAGGAAAACATGTTTTAATGTTCACAAAGCTAGACCAAACTATCCAATTTCACTATGTTCCTGAGACGTAGTGTACCAAACTTTGTGAGGGGGCTGCATTTTCCAGTACAGCTACAGTATCTCTAATGGTTCCTACATATTGGTGGAGGGAATGAAAAACACAAGAAAAGGTGAGAAATATGAAATGTGGTGTATTATGGCCGTGAAATCACCACATATTAGTGATTCATACATTTTGCAAATGACCAGCGTTAAAAGATGTCCTTTTTAGTTTTTATCTGACGGAACTGAGAGATAATGTACCTGATTTTTAATGATCCTGACATCAGTTGGTGGAATACTATATTTTATCCTTTGGTGTGGTGGATTTCTGCATACGTTAGTGAAAGTGTTTATGCCTGTGTGATAACAGTGCCAATGTAATTATGCTCCATATAATTTGGGGAGAGTATTATGCTGTCCAAAGCTGTGTATGTCCCTCAGAGGCAGCCATAAGCAGCAGAGATATATGAGTTGCTAGGAGGATTCTCATTAATGATACACTATGAAAATTATTTAAAAATGTAGAGAGCATTTGTTCATAATGGGCTTGACTTGTGGATGAAAATTAGGCTTTTTATGGCTTTCTTTCATCATAATGTCAAATACAAGTTTCACCTCGAGAGTGGTGAAAGCATTGCAAATGTGAGCAAACACGCAGCCTTTAAACACACGTAGGCCGCAAATTACTGTCCTTTAATCAAATCTACCCCTTTACACCTGACATTAACATTATGTCTCATATCCAGATTGTATGCAAATGTCTTCTATTTTCAACTATTTTTGTGCATTTGTGCACTGTGCAGTCACACAGGATGCATGGTGATCCCAGGTGTAAAGAAAGCCAAAAACTCTCAGCCACTATGGCTGTGAGAAATCTGTAGTAAATGAGCCTAATCAGTGTTTAATGGGGGTTAGCATAATGGACCTGTGATGGAGAAACCTCTATGACTTTAGTAAATGAACACAGACTCTTTTTCAGGGCAGAAGTGTTGACCCCATGTAACACAGTGCAGGGAATGACTGGGAGATGAGCTGTGTTGCTTGTAGACCATCGCTGGTGCTACTCGGAGTCAGCTGTAGCTGTAAAGTAGCTAATGTCACGTTATGTTGAGTTACGATAGGCTTCATTACAATGGAAAGGAGCGGCACTGTGCTATGTAGACTTGTATGCTCTTCATGTGCTGTTTCCTCGTTAGTCTTTCTCAATTCATGTAACCCTCTGGACAAAGCGGGTTCCAACAGGTGATAGGAAGTTTCTTAGCTAATTAGACTCCGCCGTGATGTCCTATCCCCCCATCCATTACCGCCCACAGTCGGCACAGAGGGATACTCAGAGCTGAGCCTGAGCAAGAAGCAAGATAAATGGAATCATCAGCAACCATCAGAGACACATTCTGCATCTTTTTGGCAGACTTACTATGTGCTTGCTTTTGGATGAAACCTTCTGCATTACCGTTTTCACTTTACAGCTGAGCTTAGCCTCTCTGTCCCGCTCCTAGCTGCCCTCGCTGTCCTGCAGGTTTTTTGCTCCTCCCTGGTGGTTAATGAGCCACACCTGGGGTCAAGTGGATACAGACCAGGTGTGACTCATTAACCACCGGCGAGGAACAAAAGCCTCCTGTGGTGCTTCAGGTTCAGTGACATATTTCTGTGATAAAATATGAGGAATAGTGATAATGTCCTGGTGTTATTTAACACAGCCCAATCTGTCACTGACACTTGCTTCCCAGAGCAATGCATTTAGTAACCAATTACACCATTTAGCGTGACTGACTATTAAATACATTATATATTAGCATTCCTAAAATAAAAACACATTAACATAACATTCTCTTTCGCAATGCAGTTATGCCTATTTGCCTATAAGTCTATTTGCTGAACATATGACCTAATATGCATGTCGATGATTATGATATATGTTGTCAATGTTTAATAAGCATACAATGCTAAACTGTGAAAAATTATAAATATAGCATGCTAATATACTAATTTGTGTACAATAAGCCATACATACCCACATATTCTGCGGCGCTGATGTGTTTTCATCCTCCACTCAACAAGCTTATTAAAATCTATTGTTGACTCATTGATTAACCAAAACAACATACAAATTTGTACCAGCTGATTGTTACAAAATGGAGATTTGTCTAGCTAATACACACACATGCACACACACATGCACACACACACACACACACACACTCACACACTTGAACATGACATGGCGTAAAAGGAGCCTTGGTGTTTTGAGTGTGTATGCAGCCCATTAATTCATGTCACCATGGTAAGTAGAATACCACTGATATATGTGCATTCATCTGTCCATTGTATAACATTAGGCTAATTGTTGGCAGAAAATACATATGATTTAGTGTCACCATAGCAAACATAATACCACTGATGTATGTGCATATATGTAGCCATTGTATAACATTAGGCTAATTGTAGCACATTAACTTCATCTGCCATTTGTCACCCTTCAATGGATTAATCAGGTCATTATGAAAACGACGCCTGTCAGACAATATATCAGACATTCATTAAGGTGATTTTTCACTGTACTTTGTCATTCAAGACAAGATATTTGTGTTTCTAATGTATTCATTATTTATGCTGATGATGTTGATGTGTTCATCAATTTCGATGGAGTAGAGCAACAAAATCACATCTAAATCCAATTGTCGTTACTCTGGGGGGTTTTGTGGTAATCACTTTTATTATTAATGTTTTGTGAATTGTGGACTGAAATGCACCTCTCACTTTTCTCCGACATTGTCCATTCTTTTGTTCTTGTCGTTTTCCAATCGCTTTCACTTCTATTCTGTCTCTATCTCTGCAACCATGACAAAAAACAAAAAAACAACAACAACAATAACAACAAAAAACCTGTAAGCCAAACAGTGGTAACTCTGTAACAAAACGATGTGAGATGTGCTACCAAACAGGGCTGGTGCAGATGGGAATGCCTCCGTCAGTTTGCCGTCTCTTGTGTTTTGATTTGCACTGATTAAGAGAACCTTTTTTTTTTTTTTTTTTTTCCTTTTTTTGTGCCATTATCTGAATGCTTTGATAACACAGTTGCATCATTGTCTTTTTGATTAAAGCTGCAATTTCCTTTACCAGCTTGTGTTTACAATATAATGGGCCTTCCAGCAAAATACCTGAGTGAGTGGCAGAGATGGAGAGAGAGAAACAGACAGAGAGAGAGAGAGAGAGAGAGAGAGAGAGAGTGATTGAGCCTCTGAAATAAACAAAATCCTTGAATACTGCTATTGTTGAAGTCATTGCTTTCTCACTTTCTCTCTCTCTCCTCTTGTCCTTCTCTCTCTATCTTTTTGGCTCCCTCTCTCTCTCTTTCTCCCTCTCCCTATCCGTCTTCCCCATTTTAACATTTCCTTTGCCAAGTGACTTTCTTTTCTGCTATGCTCTTCTTTCTCTCAGCATTATGAGGGAGAAGAATGGGTCTTTTTTTTATTCCTTCGCTAATTTTTTTTTAATACTCTTTATCCAATCTGTTCTCTGATTTTTTCTTCTCTTTTCTGTATTCTGTTCTCCTTTGCAGTGAAGCGATCAGTAGATTTTAAATCGCGGGGCGTTAAATTATTCCCTGGCAAAGACTCCAGCAACAAGTTTTCAATATGTGAGTTCACATCTTAATGTCACTTTGATTATGGCTAATGAACTAACTTGTGATGGCTTGATCTGGCTTGGCTTATTTTTGGCTTTTATTTAAGTTTCGCTTTGGTTTGCTTTTGTTTTTTTGTTTTTTTTTTTTTCCCCTTAAAAAGGCTGTGTTCCTTTTTGACGCAGTTTAGTTGTGCTAAATTGAACTTTCCTAACTGTTGTGTGTTTACATGTCCCTTGATGCATACCTTCAGTACATACACAGGTTGAAAATGACACAGCCTTTGTAAGAGTGTGCTTTTGCATTCTGTCGGCTGCTTCTGCGTGTTTTTGTTGTCTGATGTTTTGTTGATGTGTTTTGGTCATGGTGTCATGGTTTGTGCATGGTTCTTCATGGCTTGCTTTGATATAATTAATCACGGTTTGTTCTGATATACTTAATCATAGCTTGCTCTGGGCTTGTTCAGGGCATGTGAATTAGCTGTTGTGATATTGTTTACCCACCCCACCTCTTCTCTTGTCTTGTCCTCTCTTCTCTTCTCGTCTTCTCTTCTCTTCTCACACACTCAGCCTTTCTACATGTTTTTTATTGACATTTCTACACAAGCAACCCAAGCTTCAGTGAGTTGAAAAGGTTCCCCATCGAGTTCATTTGTAAAATCACAACAGAGAAACAGTGTGTACAGTTAGTCGTGTCTAGATTTAAGTTCTGGACCATTGTGATTTGGGAATAGTTTGATTGATGAGATCCCTGTCTGCTGATGTTGGTTTAACCAACGATTCATGCTCACTGAGAATAATTTATGGCCAAGAGTCATCAAAAGGTGAACCACCATATAGACACATTAAAATGCAACTGATGCATTCAGGATCCAGTCTTTATAAATGTTAGATTTTTCACCCTGTGCGCACAGTACTGCTGCTGAGGGCAATGCATTGCCAATTGGGATCATTCACTCATTGACTTTTAGAGGGGACATTTAGTAGGATTAGGGTGACCAGATGAGAATGGATGAAATTTGGGACAAGGGAGTTGTGGCTAGGCCTGATGTCCACCAGAAATTGATGCAGAAAAGGCACATTGCTGCATAAAAATTCACCAGAATGCAGGCAAGGATGTGTTTGACACTCAAAATGTCCTGTGGAAGGACCTCCCGACCCCCCGTTTAATGTGTCCTCCCCAATGGTCAAACAAAATCTATGACCATGGCTATCCAGTAACTAATCAAAACTCAGGTTTAGTCTAATTTCCGGGACAAATAGGACAGCAACTGCTCATAAGTTGGGTCTGTCCTGAATCTTTCGGGTTGTCTGGTCACCCTAAGGAGGACACAAGTGCAGGACACACCATGGGTCGGCTTTAAAAAGTATTATAATTTGTATTCATGCTTTGCTATCACTAGTTCAAGTCATTTTTTTCAAATGATGGGTATCTCATTTTGGGACTAAACTCTTGAATTAAAATCCCTGAAATTAAAATATCAACAGTGTAGCGGTGTTAAATGTTTGAAAGTCATTTGACGTCATGTAAGCAGAGCAAACAGAGCATAGACTTTGAATCCATCCAGAAAGATACACACACACACACACACACACACACACACACACACACACATACAAATACTCTCTGTCCATCCTGTCTGTTAGTCAGTATGCATGCTTGGTTATGATCAATTTGATTTATTTATTTATATTTTTTATTATTTGCTTGTTTTCTCTGTTAATTGTGATCAGTGTGTGTGTGTGTGTGTGTGTGTGTGAGAGAGAGAGCGAGTGCTATAAAAATGTTTTGAAAGAGAAAGAGAGACAAACAGAGAGCAGACAGCAGATTTGTTGGGCTTCCTGACAGGTTGGAGAGTCATGGTTGAGATTTGATTGTACAGATGTTAATTTTTATGTTAATTAGTCTAGCTCTGATTGGTTCAGATGTTAATTAGCATTGCTCTGATTGGTTCAACTCTTCAGTGAAGCACAAAGCCAAGCAATCAATGCATATGTATGTATATATCTGTGTATGTTTATGTGTTTGTGCCGTACATATACATGGATATCTTTATGTGTCTGTACATATGATATATATGTGTGCATTTGCCCATGTATGTGTGTGTTTGTGTGTGTGTGTGTGTGTGCACAATACTGATACTGTAACCAGTCCCTCTGTCATGGTGTTAATAGTCCAGATGGTCAAATTAGCCGCTCCAACAAAGCAACAAACTACTACTGTAACACACACTCCAGCACACACACACCGCCCTCCTGCTGGGTCTGTTGATATGCACTAAACACACACGCATGTTAGTCAAATAGCCCAGACACGCTAGCTGGGTGTGTGTTGGTGCGTTTCCACTCGACCTATTTAATTTGTATTTGAATAGTAGAAGTAGTAGTAGAAGTACATAAGAATAAAACCTCAAAACAGTTTCTCCTTCTAGTAAGATTTCAGAAAAGTGTGAACGAGTGAAAAAAAAAACTTAACTAAATCAAAATGAATAAAAAACAACACACTCAATCAGTGCAGCCTGGTTTCACATTCAAGGGTGTGTATGATTATGAGGGGAATTCAAAGATTATTCCGATAACTTTCCTCTCACCCCGGACTCACACTCATTAAAACATGGTGGAGTTCCTGCGATGTGGCGACCCAAATTGAGTAAAAATAATTTCTCAACAGGGGACTTCAGGCTCATTATAATATTACTACTAGTACACTGTGCACTATTCATAACCCGACCAGAAACCACCTGCACATGTTGGGCCCTTATTCATAGTACGGGAAACCAGAGGAAGAGGCTTTCATGTGCATCTTGAACTGGAAATTTAAAAGAAAAAAAAAAAAAAAAAGCTTTTTAATTGTAAAACAGTTTCTTTCTCTTTGGCCGACACATGTTTTTTTTTTTTTTTAAAATTCTCTCTCTCTGTCTCTCTGAGTCTTTATCTCTCTCTCTCACTCTCTCTCTCTCGCTCTCTCTCTCTCTCTCTCTCACACACACACACACACACACATGCACGCACATTGTCCAGACCTCAAAGTTAACCCAACAGCTATGTTTCTTGAAACTTAAATTATTCACTGTGTGTGTGTGTGTGTGTGTGTGTGTGTCTTTGTGTGTGTGTGCGTGTGCGTGTGCGTGTGTTTATGTGTGTTTATGTGTGTAAGGAGAAAGAAAAGACTGTAAAACTGTAAATGGCTATGCTTTACAGATATGCAGTTACATATGCAGGTCTAACCCAGTGTGTGCTGTGACTTGTTAAGACAGCCAGCACAACATAGCTGTTGGGTTATTTACTTGGAAGGATGGTAGAGAGACACAGTCAGACAGAAAAAGAAAGAAAGAAAGAAAGAAAGAAAGAAAGAAAGAAAGAAGGAGGGAGTCAGTAAACTGTCTGCAGTCATTAGAGACAGAGAGAGGGGCAGAGCTGAGGCAGAAACAGAGTAGAGATGCTTCATGTTAGATGTGTGTGTGTCATTATTATGTCGCAGTCTCTTCAAAGTATTTGTACAGTTCTGTCTGTTGTCTCTGTTGTACCGCTGTGATGTTTGGACTGTTACTGTCAAGATTAGTGCTCTGTCTGTCTAAAAGAGTTGATATGGTATGTGAGTGCTGCGTCTTCCCTGTCTGTCTACCTAGCCGTCGAACCTGTCTCTGTTTGCTGCTCTCTCAGTCTAATCTGCTTCTCCCTCGACCTGTTCCTCTCTCCGGAATGATTAAGTGAGGAGTTAGACAGGCATCTATCACTGAAATTAAAAGTATGTGTGGCATGATGAAATTTCCTGCGGAAGACTCGAGCCGCGGCCTTCCAGCGGAGTCGCAGACACTCGTAGATTTATGCCAAGGTGCACTGAAGCACTTCTGATGGCCCCCGTTCCTCTTTAAAAACCCGTGTGTGCCATTGTTATATGGCTGACATTTAATTTGTGGAGTATTTTATACCAGTTCAATCCATACCCATACTTCTCCACAATCACGATTGGCTGTTACAGGTTTAACATTCAAAAAGTCTGCCTTTTTTTTAATTCATTCCACTCACAAAATCAAAATGGAAACTTATATCAGCTCTCGAAATTGGTTGTAAGTGAATCCTGATGCTTGAATGTGGACAGTGTCGCAGACTTAGTTAGCTGTGACATCTTATGCCTGTCTCTCTTTTTCTCTAACCTGTCTTTTCCTGCCTCTTCACCTGTCTCTCTGTTCAGTAAACGAAGGTGGCGTGAGACAGGCGTCCAACTCCTGTCCCGACCCGGGAGAGCCAGAGAACGGAAAACGCCATGGCAACGACTTCAGGTTCAACACGCAAGCAAACACACACTCAGATTCATGCACATACAAAAACACATTTTATAACCCCTTTTACACGGACATATTTTTCCAGTTGTGTGACTTCCCATCTCTCCCTCTGTGTGCGCGTGTGTGTGTGTGTGTGTGTGTGTGTGTGTGTGTGTGTGTGTGTGTGTGTGTGTGCGTGCAGCATTGGCAACATGGTCCAGTTCAGCTGTGGAGAAGATTACGTTCTTCAGGGCAGTAAGACTATCAGCTGCCAGCGGGTGGCTGAAGTATTTGCTGCCTGGAGTGACCATAGACCGGTCTGTAAAGGTAAGAAATGACACACACCGTACACACACCGACACTTCCCTAACCTCACACAGCCAGCTGAGATCACTTTCGTTTGATTCATGAAACCATCTGGGAACGCGCCGACCGATGTGTCTGTGTGAAAGTGCCATCTGGTCGTTTGGAAGTCACCAAAAGGCCCGACCAATCAGCGTTCTTTTAGAAACTCCAGGTGTGGTTTAGGCGGTAATGACAGCTAACAGGAGCAGTGCATGGAATTCAAGAACAGAAGCGACGTTTCAATCACCTGCCGTGTATTTATTTTTAAATCCCCATTGTTGCCGTTCCTGTTTCAAATAGTTTGAACACAAGAAATCCCATACTCTTGTTTTTTTTTTTTTTCAGTTCAAAAGGAAAATCAAATCAGACTTTCCAGGCATTCATTGGCAGGGACCAGGGGCGTTGCTAAGATCTGAAGACATCAGGGGCTTAGCGTAGTGAGTCACTGGGTATTGCTAATGACTTTTTGATGCAATGTGTATAAAAATACAGAGGCCATGATATGGTAGGCATCACAATACACATACACACAATATGCACATAAAAAACTATTTATTACTACTTCCATATCAATTAAAACTATTAAGTTAATAATGTTGATTTAATGTGTGACTTTTAATTAAGATTGCTCCTATTGCATAGTGTGTATTTTACTCTGTCCAGAACAATAATTACAGTACTTATTGCCTAGATTTTTGTGCAGGCAAAAAATTCAACACACAATTTATTCAGAGATGGATTGGGCTACAAAAAATTCATCCCTAGATGTTTGACCAGACTGGCCCAATACTCACTGTCTTATTATTTATATGAAAAACTGTAATGTAGTAAACTATGTAGGTATCATTTATTGGACCTATACATAGTTGTTTCTGCTAAAAAAATAAAATAAAAAAATAAAAATAACTAGTAGGCCTATGTATCGATTTCCGTTTTTAAAAATTAAATCATTGTATTTTATTGACAATATTCATGGAGTTATTTCAGACCTTTATAATGATACAAGATGTATGAAAACTGGTAAGGGATCAGGCAAGTTATTCCCAAATTTATTAGAGGTCTGTGTCTGTAATAGACAGGCATTTGTTTCCAGCTGTTTCTTAACTGTTCTACTGTGTCAGGCATATCACAGCAAATAGAAACATGGGAAATGAGGCATATGGCTCTATCAGAAGCAGAATATCTTGCCTATTATTTACTAAAAGGCTTTGGATGGACACACACACACATACACACAAGGAGATGTGTGTGTACAGAGAAAGAGATATGATGAACAACCTGCTCTTGCCAGAAAGTTAGTTTAGGTTGTGGTCTCCTGCTTTCAATGTATTCACACTATTAACTCACTTGTTACCTCTTGTCTGTTATTCTCTGTAACTTGTAATGCTAGGTTAATGACTTTTTGAATTCACAATGTTGAATGGTCAAACTGCTTGGCTACCTTTACTTTTCCTCTTAAAACAGAGAGACTTGCTTGTTTCTTCATCCTTCCTCTGGTCTTGGTGCTCCTGCTCCAGTGGGAGCGCTTGTATTGCTCTTTTCTCGCTTATTGCAATGCCTTGTCGCCAAAGTAAAGTTTCACTCCGCTACATTAAAATGCCTTAAATGCAATAAAATTTCCAAACGAAAGAAACATTCTGGGCTGGCATTAAACCAGCCCCTGTTGCCTAGGCCTAACAACGCCACTCATATGGATACAACTGCAGACAGACAGAGAAGCTGTTTTCCCAGTTGTGAAAGTAAGAGAAGAACTCTCGCACAATTAGCGATCTACATTGCCTCAAAATGTTGTCCATGTGTTTCTCTTGGCCTCTCTGCAGCATAAGTTTGTGTTGGTCAGGACTGAGTTCTTAATGGAAAAAAAACACCACTTCTGCTTTCCAGCCTCGGGGCAGAAAATTTTGAGACAAAACACTCCATAAACCAGTGTTTGCTGTGTAATGCCTCACCGACATGCTGCAGCTGTACGATTCCATCGGTGGGGTTATGATGATTATTGTTCAGGACTTTAAATTATATACCTAGTGTCCCGAATTTTGGTAAACACTCATGTGAACAACCAGTTAGGCTGTAGTTATGACAATGTTCAATGCAATGCAAATCAGTAATACACAAAACACTTTTTGTAAAATGATGCTGAAGGATCCATAATATACAATATAAGTGCATTTTGTTACCATTACTAATAATTTACACTTATTTGGGTTTGGTGTTGTTTTTGAGGGTTTACAAGTGTTGGTTTCATGGCTGCCACTGTTTTAGTCTTACTTTTTCTCAGATACACACACTGAGGTAGACTCAAACACACATATACACACACGCACATACACCTACACACACAGGCACGTGCACGCCGCAGAAGGAGTGCGACAGAGAGAGAGAGGGCGTCTGTCATGTTAAATGCCAAAGTCGTTTGTCATGTCTCCCTTCACTAGGCTTCAGACTGTGGCTGGACACACATACTTTAACATAAAAACCAATATTCTCTGGGTGTGAACGTGCATGTGTCTGTGTGTGTGTGTGTGGGAGAGAGAAAGAGAAAGTGAGGTACTTTAACATCTAACTACTAATCACTGATATATAGAACCAAGAGGGAGCGAGGAGGAGGAGGGACAGGATGAGGGAGGGTGAGAGATGACAGGGGGAGAGAGGGAAGGGGAACTAAATGAAGAGTTGCTCCACTAAATGACATAACCACCATCTCTTCCTCTTAAAATGATAGCCACTGTGAAAGTAAAACTCACCACGGAACATTATTGAAGGTTTTATCCATCATTAGAAATTTGCATTTTAAAGCTAACATTGTGGGGAGATTATTTTTGAATGTAAGTATAGACACCATAATGTGAATCTATTACAACTTTAATGGTGCTAATTAAGATAATCTCCTTTTTCGAGCCCAGTCGGCCAGGGTTTGGTTATGATTTGATGATGGGATGCGAGTCCTTGTTGATCACCGCAGGGAAATTATCTTGTCATTTGCCCCCACTCCGTCCTGAGGTCAGAGTGCAGAACTGGCTATAGACTAGCAGCCTTGGCGCCTGTAGGGATTCGATATCACTTCAGCAGGGCAGATACTTGTCGGCAGCAGGCCTTAACCTCTTGTCCACCAGATGACTGACCTTCATTAAGCTTATTGTTGCTGTGACACCACAGATGCTTCGGGGAGGACAGGAGGCAACCTCACCAATACAGACAGGATATGACAGCCTCACTTCCTCTTCATTAGAGACTCACCTCCCTTCTTAAAAAAAAAAAAAAAAAACCTCTGATTGGTCCCTGCCAAACTGCCTCGTTATGTAAGTCATTATCAGCGATATCACAGTTCTGCTATCCTTTGATTAGCTCTTTAAGATTGTTAAGGGTCATTAAGGATTCATCAGCACTAACTACTTCTTAACAAGCAATTAAAAGTAGCTGTCAACATTAAGCCAATCAGCTCTTTAGTCTCGCTTTAACCTGTGTGTGATTGGCTAAACCCCCCAGAGGGAGACTGCCAGTGACATTAAAAGTCATTGATGTTGCTCTCTGAAGCCCTGAATGGTTAAAGATACTGACCTCTGTTGCCGGGAATAACGCAGCCATCAGTCCCCAGTCAGCAGGGACCTTTTGAAGGGAACCATGAGGGGAGGGTGAGACATTTTCACTGAACTACTGTAGCTTCTCAGTAGCAGGTGTGCATTTTTAAACTTCTGCTGAATGCAAAACACAGCGGCTGATATTCCCAGTGCACAGAGCTGTGCAGTGGGAAACTTTTAGACAAAGCCACGACATAGCTTGAGCCCCTTGTAGCCTTTCCAGTGTACCATTCTGCTGTGTGCTCGTTGCTAAGTAACTGGTAATGTTTTCATTGCACTTGATCTTTAACTTGAGCCATATCACCTTGGAGATGTTTTGGTAGTCACAGATAGTCCACCAAGGTCCTATAATACAAGCCAGACTCTCTGGGTATGCTGCCATACACCAATAGCTACTTCATATAGCCGTAAATGCTATAGTAATCCACAGTGGTACCAACAAAAACGTGGTTGGAACAGGGGAAAAACTTTGAAGTTCTTCACTTGATCACTTTTATCACTGTTTGCTCCATGCAGGCCCACTCAGCAGAACTGTAATACCACAAACCTGTGTAATA
>NC_043990.1:15509698-15664698 GCF_902150065.1 Myripristis murdjan
CTTTGATCCCGACTAAACACTCAAATGTGGTGGGAATATGGTTTTGTAACATGATCTGTTACTGTAAAAACTCTCCTGGAGACTTAAGAGATGCAGTGTCAGCAGAAGTGAAAAGGTTATACCCTGACTGTATATGTGTATCATTAGCATTAATTGGACCAAGCCCACCAAAATCAGAATTTGAGAATTCGTTATAGGTTTCCCTTCAAGTTGGCTTCATATCATCAATACATACAAGTTCTTTTAATAAGGAATTTCCTTTTATGAGGAGGTTCCCTTAATAATTAACTGACTTTAATCAAGAAAGGCTTTTAATAAGGAAGTTGCTATAAAAAGGAAGTTTCTATTTTTTAAACTCAAGGTTAGCTCACAGGCATGTTGCGATGGATAGATAGATTCAAAACTGCGTCATCGAGCCCTTCTGCACGCCCTTTGAATGATCTCACCTCATGAACTCAGTAATGTCTGGGAAAGTAAACAGTTTCTATACCTCAGCAACACCAGGAATTAGTCCCCACAGTAGAACTGCGTTACCATTTGCTTGGCTTGACACAAGCCAAACAAATGGTAATGCATAATTAAATGTTAAAGGAGTACTACACACAAAAGCTATTTCCCATCATGTTCTCACTCTAAGGAGTCTTGAATGTCAGAGCAAGATAGTTTTAATCCCATGGCTCTCGGAGAATGAAGGCCGAAAACTGTTGTCACTACTCAGATGAATACATTATACTAAATAGGTAGATTTTGGTGAAATATTCTACGGTGTCTCCCATGAGTGTAAATAAGGTCCGTGTATCAAGTCTAGACAACAACAAAATGACCGTGAAGTTTCTTTGCAAACAGTTCAGAAGTTCACCAACCACAAGACCAGCAAGGAGACCAGAGCTCTTTTTGAATGAAGAGGGCACGCTAGTCCTGTAAGATGCTGTTTCCCTTGAACCTATGCCCCCCTTGTACTGTCTGTTCATCCAGATAGTTTCTATGCGATTTCTCTAGGTCTAAAGTGTGCCGTGATCTTCCCTGTCTTCTTTCACCCCAATGAAATGTGGCCGGGTGGGTATTCATTTGAGTTTTCTTATGTAAATTTACACAAAAATTTAAATTTAAAATGGAATGAAATTTACATGAGAAAAACTCAACAGCAGCGGGTCTTTTCCTCATGGAGTACTAATATGAGGCAGATAGATACAGTTTGCTGGTGTTCTACAGCAGGAAGTAGTTCCCAGCTAACCTCTTCACACCTGAGGGCTGTGGATTATGCCGGATATCGGTGTCATTGTCAGAGAGAGCTGCGGCTGTTGAGGTTTTCACGTAAAAAATGTTTGACTGCTTGACATTCATAAACCTGTAACCATCCAGCCCTGTTGTATCAGGGTGATAGGAGACGGGAAGAAGATGATAGCAGACAGGAAAACTCACTAAATCACCCAAAAACTGGATCTGCATCTGGCCCACGGCTAAGTGTTTTTTTTTTTTTTTTTTAATTATTATCTTGTAAGATTTTGAATTGACTGTTGATTTCGTATACTATGTAATCTTCTCCATGTAGTCAGCCGGTTGTCTTCATGCCCTCTAGCTGGTTAGCACTGTCAGCCAGTGCACACAGAGCAGGTGGAGGTTAAATATCCTTTGTATGCTCTGGCAAGCATCATCGCATGGGCAGCTGATCCTGAGCCCTCCGGTTGAGGAACAACTCACTGAGCTCTAAGGCCACGCTGCCGCCCCTAGAGAACCACAGAGCCATAGACCTTGGGTGTAAGGCAGCGATCAGACCCAAGGCTTCAAAAACACAGGGCACGGCGTTCCACAGCACGAGCACGCAAGCAGGCTACTTATGAGTTACTGCTATGCTAGAATAGAAAAGCCAGACGAAACACTGTGGAGCTGAACGGGGGTTTTAACTTCAAACTCCAAAAACATTACTCACAGCAACCTTCCCGGTGCTTATGGGGCACATCGGCTGTGCTCCGAAGCTATAAAACAAAACAGTGGGGAACTGTGAGCAAGGACTAGGGAGCTTTAGGGTTTAGCAATGTGATCACTGCCTGAATCATCATTTAAATTTTGGTCTGGATTCCGTGTGTGTGTGTGTGAGAGAGAGAGAGAGAGAGAGAGAGGGAGAGAGAGAGGGAGGGAGAGAAATTCCAGGGGAATCCAGTTGATCTCAACACATCAAGTCAAAGGGGGATGTGTTACCCAAACATACACAAAGACGCACGTGCACACGCCTACACGCATACACACACATACACACACATACACACACTGTGGTTCCTCCCCAAAGCATACCGTTAATCTCGGCCGTGATTCCAACAATATGCTTTTAGTGGCAGATAGACCTCATCAAAAAAATTTAATTTGATCTGGAATTCATTATCGCCCCAATGATACTTAGGCCATTTTGGCTTGAAGCCTGCTATACCGTGTGCCAGTATAAATAATGATAAGAGAGGGGGAAACAGACCGGGCGAGAGAGAGAGAGAGAGAGAGAGAGAGCTTAATAGAAGCAGAGAGAGAAATAGAGGGAGATCATGTGATGTGATTGACAGGGACTGAGAGAAAGATAGAGAGAAAGAGATTGAGAAGGAGGGAAATGCAGAGAAAATCAGCACAGAGAGACAGACAGCCACTGAGAGAGAGTGATAGACTGTAATGTAAATCATGAGAGACAGACAGAGGCTGATAGCAGGAGAAACAGCAAGAGAGAGAGAGAGACAGAATGAGAGAGAGAGAGACAGACAGGGAGAAGGATGGAGTGTAATATAAATTATGGGATGTTAGCTCCTCTGGTAATTCTGGTGATAACTCTCTCTGCTCTATCGCTATAGCAACACCGTGCCCATTCTGCTGTTGGCACAACGATGGGCTGGCCATTAGTTTAGGCTCCGCTGATTGAGCTGTCAACACACACGCACACACGCACACACGCGCGCACATTTAGAGACATGCAAATAAATCACCATTCACGTGCACACGCTTGATGCATCTCTGTGTATCTATCAGTGTATAAATTGCAGTGAGCCGAACACAAGAGAAGGTCAATTGAAGATGCATTGAGAATTAGAGAGAGAACTGAGTTCAGCCATGAGGAACACAGATAGTGATGGAGGAGAGAAAGAGAGACAGGTAGAGATAGAAGAGAGCGACACGGACAGAGAGAGAAAGAGAGAGACACACTGGCAGAGACAGAAGAGAGAGACAGGGACAGAGAGAGAGAGAGAGAGAGAGAGAGAGAGAGAGAGATGGTGAGAGGAAGTGTGTTAAGCCTCCAAGGGGTCTTGTTCTTGTTCTGACACTGTCTTACAGTGCTTCATGGACACACCTCATTACACACACACACACACACACACACACACACACACACACACACACACTCTATGCGACTCTTTTACTGGTCTCTTGCTTTCATTCTGACCACTAAGTACGAGGGGAGGTTGAGTGTGTCTGTAAGCATTTGCACTCACGTGAACTGTGTGAGTGTGTTTGTGTCTTCATGGGTGCGCATGAATTTTGTGCCTATAGACATGTACACTGATGTGTCTCAAATTTGTGGGAACAAGATTAGCATATTTACTCTACTGTATAAACCAGGGCCCCTGCCGTGGCGTTTGACATGCTCGTGTGTATTCTCCTCTTATTTTGAAACTGCTTTAAATACCTAACCGTAATGATTACAAAACATACATTTTGCGCTGCCAAGAAGTACATAATCTGAGTTTTACAGCAATGTGCAGCACAGTGCTGTAGAGCTTCCCTATTAAATTATGCATGTCTTATCTACGAAGAATTATGGTATAAATTTTCCATTAAAGATACATTTTTGTGTAATGTAATTTCACCTAACATCAACATTTACTTTTGGCCCGCGGCCCTCCATCCAGATTAATTTCGTTGGAAAGAATTTGGGCACGACTAGTATAGGCAGCTGTCTGCAACACACCAATTATCTGTGTGTTTTACTTATTGCAGTGTAAGTGTAAGTGTTTGTGACTAACCCGTGCCAGTGTGAGTGAACATGTGTGTGACTGCGCACGCGACCGTGTCTGTTTGTACAGCGATCACCTGTGAATGTGTGTTTTGGGTATGTGCTCCGAGAGTCTCTGTGCGTACGTGCAACTGTGTGTGTGTATGTGCGTGTGTGTGTGTGTGTGCGTGTGTGTATGTGTGACTGTTAACAGTACGTGTTCTTGTGGCCTGCCACTGAACAAACTAATTAAGGAACAAACGCTGCTTCAAACCAACCAGAAAATTACCTCCCAACTCTAACAGGACGACCCAAGGACAGACAAGCAGGTTCTCTATCACATCCAGTCAGAGCACACAGCCTAATAAAGGCTTAGTTGGTTTATCGAACGACTAGCATGTGTCATCCTCAACACCCCAGCGAGTGTAGCTTCAGACTTAGTGTTTGTGAGTGTCAGTTTGTATGACTTTCCAGCACAAACACATGTTGACATAATATGCAGCTTGGAGAGGCAGGGATAAAGAAAACCGCATAGGTCAGGCTCCTGCTCACCCGTTGGCCTTTAAATTCCCACCCAAGCCATGCAGCTTTACACCGTCGGTGAATCAAGTCTGTCTTTTTGTCCTCAAGTACACAGCTCTTGTATCCATTGGTGTGCTGATAACTAATGTGATTGTATATATATTTATTTACATGTATGCAGACATATATAAGTAGCTGCTTCTTTTAAAGATGGAATGTAATTACTGTATCAGCCAGCTAGTGGTTGCAAGTTGTTGACTTCCAATAGATTTAGAGAGTAAATTGCTGGTGAGTGTCTCTATCAGTCAATACCGCAACACTAGCTAATCCTGTGATATTTCACAGCCAATAGCTTCCAATTAAGTACTGCTATCCAGGGAGACGTCGCTGACAGTATCAATAACATCTATCTGACCTTCTTCTATTCCTCTTTCCATTCTTGTCTGCACTTGGTTCTTTTCGTCTTCTCTTCTCTCTTCTCTTCTCCCCTTTATTTCGTGTCTATCTCTTTGCAATGTATTGGTGTCACTTGTAATTGTGTTTTACTAGAGTGCTGCTGATGGTATATATTTTACTGTTGTTTCAAGTCATTCTGGATAAACATCAGCTAAACGGTTTAATTGTAATGGTGATTGTGCCTCTGTTATTTTCAAGTGATTGCACCATTGCTGCTGCTAATACTACAGCCACTGCTACTACTGCTAATAACAGTGTTAACTTTTGTCCGTTCACAGCAAAGACATGTGGCAGCAACCTTCAGGGGCCGTCAGGGACCTTTACATCTCCCAACTTCCCGATTCAGTATGAGAGCAATGCACAGTGTGTATGGATCATCACCGCTTCAAATCCTAATAAGGTATTTCCTTCTCTTTCTTTCTCTCTCGCTTTGTCTCACACATGTATAGACAGACACAAACACATGCACTTATACATACATGTCTGCACTGTCTCACTTAGAAATGCAGATGTACTGTACATACCTCAGTACCACTTAAAAGTAATGAATGCAATGGCTATCTTCACTTTGCAAAGCAAAATGAGTCATGCTGAATTTGAGAAATGCATGTTTTTTCATTGAGTTAGTTGATATGGATTACATTAAAAATGTGTTTTATTAATATTCCATTATAGAGTAAAATTTTAATCAACTTAATGCCAAGCAGTAAATCTGAGTTTAAGTAATGCAATAACACGCAACACTTCTTACAAGCATTTATTAGGTGGCTGAACAGCATTTTTTCATAACTGTAATCAATTGATAATAATTCATATTGAGGGAAATTATATGCTAGTCAGAGCATATCAATGGCTCATCCTGTATGATTGGTTAACACTGCTGAGGGGCTGCCCATAGGCCGGAGGTTAGATGGATAGCTGTGATTGGTCGGTTCCTGTCCCAGGAGGAATATGATTGGTATTCAGGAGACACATCCTCATTCCACTCAGGGTCACTGTGGTGACCGCCCTGTCGTCAATGGCAACACCTGCGTCAGAGCCACAGGGAGGACACACACACACACACACACACACACACACACACACACACCACTTAAACACACACACACACACACACACACACACACACACACCACTTAAACACACACACACACACACACACACACACGCATGTATGTACATGTGTGCAACAGACTCATGTGTACCCTTTTTTTCCTCCAGCTCTGTCTCTCACACTCTTTCAAAAACTTTTTCGGTCTCTCTCTTTCACACACATGCACACACACACACAAATACACACACACACACACACACACACACACACACACACACACACACACACACACACATACACACAGACACCCCTCTCCATCAGTGCCCAAGGCCTCTGGTTTATGGCCTAGAGCAGTACATTCTCTGTTGAAGGCTACAATGTGTATGGGACTGTTGAAGGCTGCGGTGTTAATGCTCTTCTGCTCCCTGTAGGGTACGTGTGTGTGTGTGTGTGTGTGTGTGTGTGTGTGTGTCTGTCTGTATAAGAAAGAGTTCAAACAACTACATATGGATATTTAAACATGTATGTCCTTATGATTATGTATATGGCAAAATGAAGACCAGAACATCGTCCTGTTGTGTCATTTATCATTTAGCTGCAATGGATAAAATGTATATGTGGTGAGTTTAAGTGTGCATAAATAAATGTCCGTGAAGGGTGGCTGCCGGGAAGGTTCCACGTGGAGGACAGAGGCACATAAATATAAGCCAGCTGAAGATGACAACACGTGACGAGACAATGAAAGAGAATGGAACGAGGAAGATAAAAAGAGTGACAAATCCTTTGGTGTCACATCAAATCATGTCCCATCTTCATCCATTTTTCATCCATTGAGGCAGTTTTCTGCACTCATTTGAAGCACGTTAAGTGACACATGTGAAAGCTTTAGTTCTATTATGTCAATCTGTACATGCCTCGATGAGTAAATCTTTTTTTTGATCAAGAATTAGCATCATTCACATTGCTAGACTACAATAAGATCAGTGTCACCATCATTCTTGTGTATTAAATACATAAATACACACACACACACACACACACGTATATACATATGCAGAGAGAGAGAGAGAGAGAGAGCTAAATAAATATTGATATATAGATATAGTGCAGTAAATAGCTTTAATCAAACAATTCATATACTCACTTTTCCAAAAAAAAAAAAAAAAAAAAAATGTTTGAATGTTTCAAAGTATTACACTGTGATTTATATTGGAATTTAAAAGAAAATATCACATAGTTGAGACCTTTGCAAAGGGCGCAATTCTGGAAAGAGCAATACTTGAACAAAAGCCAATATTAAACATTTCAGTACACATTTGTGTAATTAAAGGAGGAGCATCAAAGATTATAGGGGCTTTTAGTCTGCTGGAAAATTATAAATCAGATGGAGCCCTTTCATTATATCTCACTATGTTGACACAAACTTGGTAGTGCTCAATTTCAAGGTTGCACCACAACATTTAGAGTAAGAGACTGGTCCCAACTGAGGCAGCCTTTCAAACTAGCAGAGCATCTCTGTTTTATTACTTGTACAAGTCTCCCTCGATTTCATCTCCTTCCCTTTGTCTCAGTCTCCCGTTCCCTCATCTTTTTCTTTTCCCTCTCTCTCTCGCTCCTTTTTTCCACTGTCTATTCCTCCCCCTCCCTCTCTCCCAGAGGCTCTGTCCTCAGAATTACCCAGTTTCTTCATTAAAGAACTCAGCCTGAAACCATCAAATGACTATGAAGAAAGAGAGAGCGAGAGACAGTGGGAAAGGGAGAGAATAAAGGAAGGGAGGAGGAGGGCACTTGAGGGGAAATATCTGTTTTCCACTGTTTCTCTGTCGCTCTCTCCATCGCTCCCATTCCCACACACATATTCTGCATTTCTCACTCTGTCTGCTCTCATACTCTCAAGGTAAAGTGTCAGTGGTTTTCTGTAGCTCCCTTTCCGTCTGTCTCTGCTTCTTTTCCTCCCTCACTCCCTCTAACATCATCTCTCTCTCTCTCTCTCTCTCTGCCCGCTCTTCTCTCTCTCTCTCTCTCTCTCTCTCTCTCTCTCTCTCTCTCTCTCTGCCCGCTCTTCTCTCTCTCTCTCTCTCTCTCTGCCCGCTCTTCTCTCTCTCTCTCTGCCTACTCTCTCTCTTTCTCTCTGAGGTTAAGTGTTAATGGGGTTCTATAGCTCTTCAATGTTATTGCTTCATTTAGTTTTGGCAGAATGAGCCTTTAGAGCCAATTCATTCTGTCCCATTCTCATTTAACCTTGGAGATGGCAGGACAGGATGGCCATTACTAGACTTTTTTTCCTCCTCTTCTCTTCTCTTCTCTTCTCTTCTCTTCTCTTCTCTTCTCTTCTCTTTTCTCTTCTCTTCTCTTCTCTTCTCTTCTCTTCTCTTCGCCTTGCTTTCCCCCTCATTTCATTTCCTCTTTTTCTTCTTTCCTTGTTCCCATCTTGTCTACACTCAATCCTGTGCAACATTTCCCCGTAACCGAAGGTTAGCAGATGGATAACTGACTTCAGCGAGTCAAGTCACTGAAACCATTTAGGTGTCAATGATACATGAACAGAGATTAGCTGAGATTTGTGGCCATTCCATGTCTATTTGTCCAGTTGTTTTTCAGTTTGCTTATAACAGCTGGACGTACAGCTAACACATGCTAACGCTAGTTCATGCTGTGTGAGATAAATGGATGGAATTAAATATGATATCGCTCAGCATCATCGCGTAGGCATTAGCATATGGACCATAATGCATGAGCCATGAATAGCGCCACATTATTGGAGTCCTGCAATGCTAAATATTAAGGTAATACCACGATGGCAAACACAATGGAACTGGGATGCAAGGGCGATCAGCTCACAATGAAACAAAAAGAAGGGACAGGTGCTCTTGGTTTCTGTGTACTAATTTGCAGGCAGCAAATCCAAATGTGTCCTGTAGGGCTGCAGAAATCAAGATTCTCATACAGCGTTGGCTCCTTTTCTTGTTTTTAGCCACTGAAAAAGCATGCTATTGCGCGTTCCCTACAGTGCTGAAAGCTCACCATTATTCACAGCGCTCATAATGGTGAGGGCAGGAGGATAAAAAATGCTAAAGTTTAAACAAAATCACGCCGTGACTCAAATGTGCTTTCAGTTGTCGCGTAGCAACAGTAATAGCCACCTTTAGCCATTCTCTCATGTTTTAGAGGCATCTGGTGGATTTGGCTCAGTGAAACAGAGGTAAGGGGAGAAACACTGAGTTGCAGTGGACTCCAACCATCAGTCTTCATCAGCTAAAGCCCAGCTCTTCCCACAACAGCACAATTTATACTGTCTAGGAGGAAGCACGAACAAGGAGAGCAGGTAGCAGAGGGTTTACTGTAATACTGCCACAGACAATCTATTATTCCCCAGCCCTGTCTGCACCCGCTTTACATCACTGACTGTGTCGTCTCGCCAGGTGTTTCAGATATCTAACCGTTTCTTCAAGGTATTCCTACAGCTTATTATGGTACAGAGAGGGAGGAGCCTCCCCTTCTCATTGTTCCCACTACAAGCACAGGAAGTGCTTTATCAAGCAGAAATCCAATTCTGTCGCCTCATTGGCCAGGAGCCATAGATGGATGGAAAGGCAGATTGAAGCAGCCAATTAGAAAGAGACAGACAGAGAGGGTGACACAGACAGAGAGAGAGAGAGAGAGAGAGAGTGAGAGAGATGAGCGAGGGAGAAGGGGAAGGGAGAGAGAGAGTTAGTGAAAGAGAGATGGATGTTTGTATGAATATGAACCAATTAGAGGAGAGGAGAAATATGTAGACTCTTCGGCGTCATCTATCACATGCAGACATGCACATGCACATGCACACGCTCACACACACACACACACACACACACACACACACACACACACACACACACACACACACACACACCTACTGCCAATCACACACAAAGAGAGAGAATCATGCACACAAAAACACACACATACACTAACTGAGAAAGTGTCAGTAATGAACGTGCAGTCTATTGGTGTTCAATACAGTGTTCATAGTTAAAGACAAAGCCCCAACACACACACTCACACACACACATGCACACACGGACACTCACACGTGGACACAGTGTAATGTAGTTATCTTCTAGCTGTGTTTAATGCTGTGTGAACAGTGCTGATGTGGCATTAAGGTGTTCTGTAAAGGACAAGGAGATAGATAGCCTGTTTTCCTCCACAAGGCTAAACAGTGCTAGTTCGATGTCCAGTGCATGGCCACGCAGAGTTAGTCTGATTTTTAAACCAGGGCCAAACAGGACCGACTGGTTTATCCTTTAAGGCCAAGCAGACCTAGATTCATTTTCACTATCATATAGATCCAGCCTAGCCTCTCTTGCCAGCTGAATCTCACAGGTTTTTATATTGCATCTGGCTACCCACTACAATGGTAGCATTTAGAAGAGGTGGGCTCATCCGAGATTCAGACGGACCAATCGTCTTCACCCCTAAGCTATGAGCAAATTCAGCTCTGGCTCAGCAAGCCATGAAAAAACAGTGTGGTGTGCGAGGATAGCATGTAAGGCATTTACAGGAAGGGAGGATGTTTTTTGCTTCACTCCTGACCGACTTTGGTTAAGTTAGAAGTCATATCTAGCACCTATTCCCTTTGGTGGTGAGGAAAATAATACACAAGAAACATGCAGTATTCGTTGTTTTGTCACCTTTGTCAGCGTTAATGGATGATCAAATTCTCAAGGACACAAAGTTCAGGATTTATGCATTCAAATAGTAACTATAAGTGACTATAAGAACTATAAGAGACATTGAAAAAACAATCTCCTGCAGCATTTATTAGTGCACCATTTTAACCTGTTGGATCTTTGACCGCACTGGTTGTGTGGACATTGCTTTCTTTTCTTATTGACTTGTGATTGTGTCCTGCACCTTTACCCAACTTGGACTGGATGTGCAAACCATATTTCAACCAGTGACAAAGACATTGTTGCTATTTTACAATTGCTCTTGTTGCCCAGAGTCATAGTAGCCTCTAGATCATGATCCAGCTGCATCTTGCAGGTTTTCACATTGCAAGATCATTTAGTAAAACATGTATTTTCTTCAAATTTTGCCCTGGTTTAACCTGGTCTCCACTTCAGGGTCAGATAATGTTAGGCTGGTTTCCAAATTCCTTTGGCGTCTCTCTACCAGCAAATAATTTGTAGAGATTCAAATCTGTGCCACTCACTCATTCCTGCTTTCTAATTCATTTATTCAGCGGAAATATTATGGAATTTCTTGATGTCTGATTTATTGAAAAGTCAGTTATGTGTAACATGCTGCAAGTTCAGTTTTCATAGCCCCTAGCGTGTGTGTGTCAGGGGTCTTTTTTTTTTTTTAATCATTTTGGGTACCACAGGTCATGTTTTATTCCTTGTCAGAGAAGCAGTGTTTACCATATTACACTCCCTACTGTGTGTGCAAATGTAATGTATAAATAAGTAAAATCAGCATCCAAAAAGGCACAGTAATGTTGACCTTCCTGGAAAGACAAAAGAAAGTAAACTATGAGCAGAAATTGAGCTTGATGTTGTAGTCAACATTGCAGTCTGGATGTGTGTAAAATTTTAGGAACCAGCCCTATTATCACAATCAATGGCTGGCATGTTTTTAGAGGCTGCTGTGGACCTTGTGAAACTACACTGACAAACCCTGTGAAAGTTTGCAGGGCTTTTTATCTGTCTTTGCTTCACAGCATAAATTTAACAAGTGATGGCTTGCTGTTTTTGTTTTTTTGTTTTTTTTTTTTGTTTTTTTTCTTTCCCCCTCACATTTAAGCACAGGATACATCTATTTTTAAGATCCCATCTTGCTCTTTGATGAAATATGTAAAAATGCAAACGAAATCTCGAGTCTGTAAGTGCTGCTTAACTAGGCTTTGTCACATCTGCTGCGCTGCATCTACGACTACAATACATCTTCATCTGTCATATACATGAATTGTTGTATCTCGTGTTTTTTTGTCATTGAAGTTGTTGTGTGTCTGCTTTGGGCTTATAAGAATATTGCTAAAGTCTTGTGCAAATGGTGATTATGGAATCACATTAGAAGACAGACTAATCTTTAGAAAGCTGTGTGTGTGTGTGTGTGTGTGTGTGTGTGTGTGTGTGTGTGTGTGTGTGCACAAAGGGTTATGCGTGTGTGTGTGTGTGTGTGTGTGTTTGTGTGTGTACTCGTATGTGTGTGCATGATGACGTGTGTGTGTGCACAAAGGGATGTGTGCGTGCGTGTGTGTGCATGTGTGTGTGTGTGCGCGCGCGTGCGTGCGTGTGTGTGTGTGTGTGTGTGTGTGTGTGTGTGTTTGTGTATGCGTGTGTGTGTGTGTGTGTGTGTGTGTGTGTGTGTGTGTGTGCTTGCCAGGGAGAGTTTAACAGGTTTGTCGGTAATGCTTTAATCCAATCTGCTGCCTTACAAGCCGATAAGCCTGAGTCAGCATAGTGGCAATGAGCAGATCACTCCTTCATCTTTGCCCCCCCCCCGTTCAACTCCTCTGCGGTCAAATCAGGTGAAGGGCTTGTTGCTACCTTCCTGCTTGCTAACTAATATTTTTCAGGGCTACAGTGGTTGCGGAATATATTTTGATTTAAGCTTAAACTCATTGCCTGAAGACAAACAGTGAGCCTGCTGCCTCTTCTTTTCCTGCCTCAAATAAAATCAAGTATTGAGATAGTGCTTCACCCTAACAGAAAAATAAATGAACCCTCCTGCTAAAGAGCTGCACCAGATCTAGATAGACAAAGGCAGAAGTGGAAGTAACTAACTGCATTTACTCATGTCACTGTAGTTGAGTATTTTTTTTATTTTTTTGTGCACTTATATATATATTTTTTTTTATAAAGTCAGTATTTTTACTTTTACTTAAGTACATTTTTCTTTGAGTATTGTACTTCACTGCATTTTAAATTGTATCCGTTACAGACAACAAATGACAGATTGTGGAAACTTTCACAATGAACAGTCAGTCACCGAAGATGAGAGGATGAACCTGCTTCTACTTTGTTGGTTCTACATTTTGTCATTTCCACATTTGCAATAAACGCTGTATGATGTAAAACTACAGATAGGCAAACATGTGGATTAAATGTGGGGAAAAAGGGGAATAATACCGGTGAGCTGGCTGGAGTGCGAGACCCATGTCGATTCTGTTAAGTCCTCTTTTCAATGAACCCTCGCAAATTTTGCACAGTGCACCTTTAAAAGAATGCAGTTTGAACCATGTGCTCTCCTCCTTTTATCACTGCATGGAAAGGATCACACCAAACACACCTATTGTTTTCAAAAATTAACTTTTACTCTGAGTACATTTAAATTAGCTACTTTTTACTTTTACTTAAGTAGATTTTTACAGAACCTCTACTTGTTAAGTAAAACATCAGTAACAGTACTTCTACTTGAGGAGCAATGTGTAGTACTCTTTGCACCACTGCAAATGGGAAAGCATGGCCATTGTCTTAAGTGTGGGGTGAGTTTTTAGTTGTCTTACCCTTCTTATACCCTTTTACACCTAAAATCCCACCACCATTTGGGACTGGAGCTCGGTGTAAACCCCGCATTTCTGTCTCGAGTTCTGATCCCTACAACAATCCCAGGTGGTTATCGGCTTTGGCTCCGATCAGCAGAGGTGAAAACAGGTCGGCTGCATGATACGCAACAAACTCTACATTTTAGGCAGGAAACCCCAGGCTCAGTTTACAAAAATGTGGAATGAGCATGTAATCTAGGATATTAATAGCTCTGAAAATTATGTAGACTTACTGTAACCATTAAATTTCATGGCCATTCCTCACATTTGTTAGTTGAATCTACCCTCTCTTAAATCATCCCTCCGCAATTTGATTTTTTTAGCCTATATCCTGTGTAATATAATAAATTACAAATAAATCACCATCTTTAACTTAACAAGTGTGAATAGTAATGAATCCCTCTGGTAGTAAATCATCTCAGTTCAGGGTTCAGAGTACGGAGGGTATAAATTTTGTTGCTACAGTATATGCATTTTACTTGTACATTGCACATTTTTGCACCATGTGTTGTGTGTGAGACATGTATTTATCATATTCTGTGCAGTAGTATGCGTTGTGATTTGACATGGCAGTCTGTCTAAAACCTACTTGCCTGCTGTAGCCATAGTATTATTAAGGTTGTAGTCAAAATAAGCGGTTTATGCTTCAGCATGAACACTGAACGAGCCAGAGCCAGAGAAGAAACCCAGAAAGTGATATTTTATTTTAGCGAGCTATATAATAAAACAGAGTGCAAGTCCAAACACGTATACTCAATAATAAAAGGATATTGGCATGCATGTAAACATGAACGCTGTCAACACACCGAGAGACAGAGAAAAAGGGGGAGAAAGAGGAGCATGCCTGTGTTAATGAGCTCATGGGGAGGGGATATTTTTCTGATGTTTTTGGATGTTTTTGAAGTCCTCCTTGTAGAATATTGAATACTGAATCTGGAAATCCAGAAACTCCTCATAAGGGGCGAGGGAGAGGTGAGAGGAGGAGGAGGAAGACAAGGAAAAGGGGGGGTCAAATCAGGATTCTGGTGTGAAATATTCTAATGCTGTACATTGCAAGGATCAAAGATGTGCTCATCATTACCCCTCCATTCCTCTCTGTTCCCTCCTCCTCTCACCATCCCTCTCCCATCTGTCTCTGTCTGCTTTCTTTCTCTCCATCTCCTCTCTGCATTCTGTGTGTCTCTCTTCCCTTCCCTGTCTGTCCTTGCTTTCCCTCTCCTCTCCCTTTTCTCTCTATTCTCCTCTGCCAAATGTGTCTCCCTCTGGTCTTAGATGAAACAGAAACTGTTGGTTTAATAATTTCTGATCAGAGTTTTGAGCTGTGTGCTGATTCTCGCTGCTTCGAGTGGAGCAGCTTTTCCGAATCTCTTCCTTTTCTTTTATTCCTCGCTGTGTTGAATGAAATCCTGTCTCATTGTGTGATACATTAATGACTTTTAATGGGTTTTACGGCTCCAATCCAGATTCAGTCAAGTATCATGATGCGTCATCGCGTGGGAGAAAAAAACATTTTTTCTTGATACAGACGTCAGTGAAAGTGGTTGTGATAACGAGTCCTTAGTCCACAGTCCACAATTCAGCAATGTGATAAACATGAGCGAGTGCAATTCTCTTTTTTAATTGATGAGAGTTTGTTCTTTATTTCAGTATTTTAGTAAGTAGCCAAGTCCACTTCTCTTTTTTGTGAGCATACAGTATGATCCATGTCCTCTGTACATTTGGCCAGTTGTAATTCACACATTTAAGAATTTATGTCAACAAAGGATCCCCGTGGTCCTTTAGGGGTCCCACTGGTTCCCAATAAAGCTTAAAATAGCTTAGTTTTTCATTCAAAGTCATCTTACTGCAGAGAATTTGTAAGAAAGACATATTCTACACATTCAGTCCCCACTTACAGTATAGAGAGATTCAATACTGAATCAACAGCAACAGAAATATTCCCATATAGTTCTGACAAAATGCAATAGAGGCAAGTTCTCTTTGAGGGTCTCTGACATGGAAAGCCTTGGGTTTAACTAAGGCATGCAAGGCTCATCCGATTTAATTGTGTGTATCTGTGTGTGTTTGTGTGTTGTAGGTAATCCAGATCAACTTTGAGGAGTTTGACCTGGAGATAGCCTATGATACTCTGACCATAGGAGACGGAGGAGAGGTGGGAGATCCTACCACTATACTGCAAGTGTAAGTATTACAGTAACCTATCTAAAAACTGTGTTATTGAATGGTGAATGCAAGGCGGGAAATCCTAGACATATCTTGTTATTTTTTCTGCCCACAGTTGTAAAGGTATGTGTTCTGGATCCAAGAGGTTTCGTAAACACTTACTGTAATACATTGTATCCCATTGAAGTGGTAGATAGGTAGGGTTTGCCACTCACAACAGGACAGTAGCTGATAATCAACCACAAGGCAATGGAAACTGTTGACAAAAGGGTACTACTGATGTTTTGAACTTCTACTGCAAGTCTCGGTTTGTATCCACAGAGATACCGCACATAATCAAAACACATCGCTCTCCGGCGAAGAAGAGGAACTCACAGAATACTCCTTTTTCCCACCACCCTAAAACACATATATCAGGATGAAAGGCGAAAGACAGCACTCTTTGTTATTCAAGTATATGTATTTTTTTGAATGGGGAACAAAACTGTATTCTACATTAATAAATCCTATTAATCTTCTAAAATATACCTCAACATTCTTTCCTGCTTGAAAAGTGACTGTGTATGGAGTAAAAAAGCCATGAGCACTATGAACACTGCAGAATCCCAAGTAAATCTCACTAAAAGCTGGACTCACAGGGGGGCAAAATATAGGCAGTAGCATCATCATCAACAGGGGCGTTTATGATGATGATGAAATATTATGGTCTGCAAATGCTTGACACTATGCTGGCATGTATCCCAATATAGTGCAGCAGGTTTATGTAAATTAAGGGGAAACTAACCATGAAATTACATACAGGCTACATACTACATATTAAATTGCAGCAAAGTTGGCACCTGTGTGTGGCAGCGACCGCTGGCCAGGTTATTTATATTTTCAGTAACTTTAGGATTAATTGGCAATTTTCAGGACGAGTTTGCGTCACTACTCCTACCGAAACGCATGATGTTTGTGCTCATACAGGTTTGCACAAGTTACCATGGTTACACGCCCTCAACCGGCAAGGGGCTTACAGGAAGTGATGCGGGCATGGATGATAGTCAGTACGTCATACTGTTTATCCACACACAGAAGATTGTTAGTGTGATAGTAACCACAATGAGTGTGTAGCCCCATAGTGTGCGATTTTAGACTCAGCGATAGAGGCAGTAAGTGAGGTAGCGTGACTTTTACTGAAAGTGAAGGTACAGATACAGTACAAGTGGTCAAAAAACAGACTGGAGCTACAAACAGAAAGGCCGACTTGGAACCATGTCTGAGCAGAACAGACTGGAAATACTGCAACAACAACAAAAAAAAAATCAGTGTAGACAAGAGCAGAGTCAAACGAAGTGACAAGGAAAGAGCTGGGAGGCGAGAGGAGAAGCAGTCTGTAGTGATTAGCTAATGGAGGACAGCTGTGCAGGCGGGAAGCTGGCAGGCGGCGAGACAGGTGAGGCAGGCAGGTGACGGCCATAGCGGGAGGAAAGCTAAGCAGACAATAGCAAATGTGGTGGATAAAAACAAAGACGGTGGGCTCAGCTATGTGATGCCATGTGATCCCTCCACTCCGTTCTCTGATTCTTGCAGCAGACCCCTCATTGCAAACCAACTGGTGAGACTTGAGACTTGAAAGAAAAGGAAAGACATTAGTTATATTTGCTGTTTTGACAATGAAGCCACTCTGAAAGGAACATCAAAAACAGTCTGTTTTCTTTTTTTTTTTTTTCTGTAATACCCATTCATCACATTATTATTACTCTTACATAGTCTTAGTAAAAGGATTTTTTTTTTGGAAAAGCAGGTTTCTTGTGCTTGCTGTAAACTGCACACATAGAGGTTTCTCTCTGCAATTTTCTTTTGTCTCCTTTGGTGTGCTATGCAAATTACATTTTTAATGTAAACTTCTCAGAGTTGTGTCAGCTTTATATACTACCATAAGGTGCAATCACACTATTCTGCTTTTTTGGGGGGTAGAAGGGGCACTGATTTAACTGCAATTTGAGCTGTTAATTTGGAAAGGTGGGTTACACAACTCGCAGTTTCTTCCATAATGACCACCTGCCACCGTGAGCAACAGTACTAATACCAACCTCTCAAATACAAGCAACACAGGTGACATTCTCAATACTGAGTCTCTGATCAGAAACTGCTGCTACCAACTTTTTTTTTTTTTTTTTTTTTCCCAGAATTTTCTGCATGAAACCTCGCTTCTTCTTCAGCTGTAATTATTCAGATCACAGAACAGCAAGCCACATCATGTGTGCTCTGCTAAAAAGATTAATTGTTCTCAACTTTTGAAAGCGCTCTGCTCAGGTGCAGCACCTTTCCAAAGCGGCTGCTTTCCATCCACTTTGCAGCTGCTCCCTGTTAACTTTCATGTGTAAGCGGTGCTGGCGGTTTAAAAAAGAAAAAAAGATTAAAAAAAAGAAAGAAAGAAAGGTAGGCCGAATGAACAATACAATATGTGAACAGTCTGCTTTCCAGATGCAGTGTTTAATATAAAACCACGGTAGTGAAAGCACTGCAGTCAGCACAGTACACTCCAGCAATTTGTTCACAGTCATCGCAGCACTTCAGAATTTAGAGTGAGGAAACTGCTCATTTTGGTGATGTGATGATGATGATAGTGATGACGATGATGATGATGATGGTGATGACGATGATGATGACGGTAACGGTGTACTGATAATTTGTTCCAGCCTATCCGGAAGCTTTGTTCCTGACCTGATAGTCAGTATGACCCACCAGATGTGGCTTCACCTACAGTCGGATGAGAGTGTCGGCTCAATAGGATTCAAAATCAACTATAAAGGTCAGTAATAAAAAGTGTGTGAGCGTATGTGTGTGTGAAAGGACCGACGTCCAATCTAAACTTAATCTAAAGTCTTTGGAAAACTGAAATAGACTGTAGCCATGTGTTTTTGACCTATGACAGCTTTGCCCTTGGCACAGGTTGTAGATGACTGACTTTTTTTTTTTTTTTTTTTTAAACATTTTTATCCATTGCTCGTTAGTTTTAACAACATGTGACTAACAATCTCAAACCGTGCCATAGATTACCAGTAAAAATATATATTTTTTTTTTCTTGTAAACATTATTCAGCTCCTCAGCTACTCAGTAATGTTCACTTTTCCTACACTTGACTGAGTTTTTATTAGATGTACAATGACACTGTTGCAGAAGTACTTTTGAGAAAATGTGATTACAGTCCATGAAACACAGAGAAGTGTTCTTTGCTGTCGAAATTGCAATATTGTGCCTCTATTTGATGCCATAATCCTTGAAATTATTGTCATAATGAGGTCACAGGCAAAGAATCTTGTAATGCAGCAAGTTCCAAAGTAGTTGGACTGTGACATTTTTTTTTATGTTTTTGTCCTTTTTACTCTTTGAATTTCTCTTTGAATTTCCAATCAAACAGTGATTAAAAAGTGACTAAAAGAACAACCTGTCACTTTCAGTTTATGGCTATTTTAACAATTCTGTCTACAATGCCACATGTATTTGAATAGATGAGCACTTCATTAAGTAGTGGTAAAAATATAGCCATATGAAGTCAATTCATCAATCAAATGCATGATTTTTGTTGCTGTGCGTTATCACAGCTGATTTAGGCATCCGAGATCATCCCAGACAAATTTTCAAGAGTGGGGTGTAAACAACCTGTTGTCGCTTGCATAGCGTCAGAAGGTCAGCACGTCACATCCCGATTTCCCGATTGGCCAATTAGATTGCAGCAGGACGTGTCATCACTGTTTACTGCAAAGCAAACAGACAAGCAGACAAATAGAGTGGGCATTATTGCACCTCTTATTATGCAAACCTTTGCACATTCCGCTGTGTAAATGTGATCAACTGATGCATGCAGCCAAACCCAAGTCATTTTTTTTCTTCTTTCCTGCTGCACATATGTATGTGCAAATGAGAACTGTGGCCAGTTGATCCTTAATTGTTGCCATCTTTACAAATCTTATTCTTATGCACCATTTATCTTACTTTTCGGTACTGCAGCAGGCAAGAACACAGCTGTCTTGTACTTTCTTTATTTCTTCCTACGAGAACTATGAGCTATATCAAGCTTTAAATCACGCTGCACCGTGAATACATGAACAGATTAAGGACTGCATGCTAATAATCAGGCATCTGCTCAGGGGCTCCGCGAAAGCCATGGATCTCTTCATTCATTTCTCCTGAGTAATTTCCCCATAGAGATCAATGGGAAAATTAATGAGTAGAAACACTATATGAAGTCATCCATGCCTGTAATGAGGCTCCATTGCAGGGGCATGATGGTTTGAGGCTCCTCTTTGAACTGCAGGGATTTAACAGTCAATATAGGTTTCATACCCTATAACTGAGGCCCTAATATAGTTTACATTTGCATTTATCCTACCAGGATATAATCAAATGCATAATAACAACAATGATAGTGATAACAACAACAACAGCAACTACAACAACAACAATAATAATTATGATAATAATAATAATAACAAAGTCTGGCTGGAAGAGTTTGTCAATATTCGATGGTTGCAAACTTAAAATTTTTGGCAGTGTACTAAAAAAGCAACCCGATGTAGCCTTAAACCTATACAGTATCTCCCGAAATGCTCTTGGAATCCATAAATTTGCAGACCCTGCAGAAAAAAAAAAGTTTGCCTAGATGTGAATACTCTTAAATCTGACCTTTTCGTTCAAATCCAGATATGCAGGAACACTCTATCAATACTCAAGTGTGTGAGATAAATGTGTTTGTCTCTACGTGTTGGCTCCATCAGCTACAAGATTTACTAAAAGGTGGGTGCCTGTGGTATTAGAGGGGGGTACTGTGTGGGATGTGTGTGCGCATGTCTGAAAGTGTGTGTGTGTTTATGTGAAAAAGAGAGAGGTGGGATGTGTGTGTTTGTGTGTATTGGTGTGTGCATGTCTGTGTGTTCTTAAAGCCATAAGCCATAGACCTTGGCCATGAAATATAAACATTATCAGTAACTCTAGCCTTGCTGCTAAGTCACTGATGCACTACATGGTGTGTGTGTGTGTGTGTGTGTGTGTGTGTGTGTGTGTGTGTGTGTGTGTGCACATGTGTGTGTGTGTGTGTATGCGCGTGTGTGTGTGTGTGTGTGCGTGTTGGACAGGTCTTCCATCAGCAAACCAACAGAGCTTACCAACAAGTCACTCACCTCTTTCACTCCTTATATTACCCCTCTCTCTCTCTCTCTCTCTCTCTCTCTCTCTCTCTCTCTCTCTCTCTCTCTCCTCTCCACTTTCCCTCTCTGTTTTCCCCCTCACTTTTAGTTGTTCTCTAATGCACTGCTCTTACATCTCTCGCTTTCTGCCTCTTTTCTCTCTCCCTCAGTCACCCCCTCCTTCCTCCCTTTTCTCTTTGTCTTTGTCTATCACTCTACCAGACATGTTTTTCTGTGTTGCGCTTTCTCCATCTGTCATTCTCCGTCTCCCCCTCTGTTTCAACTTCTCTCTGTCTCTCTGTCTCTAGCCGCTTCCACCCCCTCCATTCTTGTCACCATTCATCTATTATTAAAGCCAAGGTCACCAACCTGGCAACTCTCTGACTCCACTCCCCGGAGCAAAGCATACAAATCACACACCATGCACGCACGCACACACACACACACACACACACATGGCAGTCCTCACTGTCTGTAACAGCAATCCTTCAGTCTGCCCTAACCATAACATGTCACGGCAACAGATTTAAGGGAGCGTGGCAACATTATCGACAAAGTCGTTAACATTAAAGTTTCAGTGAGTTTCTCTCTGCTCTATGAATAAATGAATTTATCATAACCTTATATATCTCTGCTCAGTCCATAAAGTGGTATCCATTGAGCTTTCGGAGCGTAATATATCTGTGTCTGTGTGTGTGAATGTGTGTTTGTGTGTGTGTGTGTATGCATGTGTGTGTTAGAGAGACAACATAGTGTTATGTCTAAGTATTTTCACAGCATAACATCTGCCTTAAATTTGCTTTATGGCTTTAGTCTAGTGACGGTAAAAGCAGTCTAAATTATTTCTGTTTATTCTCTATGAAAAGAATAAAATATTGATTACATAAATGTATGAAAGCATGTCAGGGATTCTCAGTGTGGTATTGCTTATACCGTGTGGTAACAGTGTAATGTTTGCTTTAAATTCAGTGTTTGGTTTGTAAATAGAAGAAGCACTCACAATAATCTCAGTTCCTGTCTATGGAATTATTTATTTATTGTTAATAAATTATGGTATGTCCGTTGCCTCAGTCTGTGTTTTAAGTGTGATATATTTTATACTGGGCAATATGTAATGCATAGGTTAGTTGTAGGAAACCAATCATCATAAAACATGGAGCACATATATAAACTGTATATAAACATTTATTTTTCTCAGTTTATTTATTCTGTAATGACTGTACTTATGTATTATTATTATGTATTATTTTTTCCATAACCTTATATCTCTGTGTTCACATAATGCCAGTAAATGTGAATTGCATGGGTCCGTTATGAATAGCGATGGTCTCATAAACCACATCACATTGGCCACATGTAAGTGCCGCTTCCAGTTTATTGTGCTGGAGTGAAAAAGATATATTGTATATGTGTTATTATTTGAACTGGAAACTTAGCTTCATAAAACACAGGGAGCATAGGATGCACCAAACAGACTTCATAATTAAAACCATTTAATTCTCATTAATAGTGCAATAAATGTGCAGGGATATTACTTGGTGGAATTGGTGTAGGATGTCTTCATCACACTTCAAACTACTGCATGCATGATTCTTAAAACTTAAAACTCCAGCTCCTAAAGTAATGTACGATTAACTTCACTAGTCATCTGCCTGGTCAAAATGAAGTTTGTGTAAGCAGCAGAGGAGCAGAAGCAGGGATATATGCACCTGTTTTAATTGGCAGGAATCAGTTGTTACTCCTCTTTTGCCTTGTAAATCAACAATGTGCTTGCAAAGCCTGCTCAGACTGTTTGTAAGATCACTGAAGGGAGCTTTAAAGAGCCTCGACAGAGTGGGATTTTACAGCACCACCTACACCTGCTATATTTTAAATGAGGCAGCTGCCAATTGGGTTGGTGCAGGATTCAACACACCACACAGAGGAAACCTTCTGTTCCACTTAGGATGAACAACTGATTTCTGCCAATTGAAACAGGAACAGGTGCATGTGTCCCTGCTTTTGCTCCCCTGCTACACAGAAAAGCCCCATTTTGACCAGGAATATGGCTGGTGAACATAATTGTGCATCATTTAGTCTGAATTACAACGCATATTTTGGGGAGGAGAGACAGTTCTTCCTGGCTCAGTATGCCTGTCCAGCTAGATAAATGACACCAGTCAGGACTCTGTTGCAATGACGCAGCAGTTTTCAAGTCAAGTTATGTTATATATCACACTACACCACTTTGTGGCCTATACAGTACTACATTAAACATATCCATCATCTTGTACATAATATGCATATGTCATGGTTAATGTGCTCAGTTAACAGTTCACAGATGGAAGAAATGTCACACAATGTGTAACTGGTCTCATTGTGTTATCAAAAAGGTGGCCAGAGTATATAAAACACAGATTAACAACAGTATGTTTATTTTGGCATTTATTTTTGATCTGATATTCTTTTCATTATTATTATGTGCTTGCCTTGAAAAGGAAACACATCTTGTTCTCTTGCATACTTATTTTCATTATTATTATTCTATTCTATTCTATTTCTTTAGTGCCCTACTCCTCCCACAGCTTTTGCAGTACCCCCACACAATAAACAACCACAAAAAACACCATAGCAACTGTCTAGCAACACCCTAGCAACCATCAGGAACACCATAGCAACACCCTAGCAACCACACAGAACACCATAGCAACTGCCTAGAAACACCCTAGCAACCATCAGGAACACCATAACAACAGCCCAGCAGCATGTTAGCAACCATCAGGAATACCATTGCAACCACCTAGCAATGCCTTAGCAACCATCAGGAGCACCATAGCAGCCACCTAGCAACCACCAAGAGCATCATAGCAACTACCTAGCAATGCCTTGGCAACCATCAGTAACATCATAACAACTGCCTAGCAACGCCATAGCCACCCAATATACCAGCTGCCACAGACATCCTAGTGGCCACTCAAAAGATGATAACAACTGCCTGGAAAATACCCAGATCACAGTAACTGCCTTCTAGCCCGCTAATAAAAGTACACAACCTACAAACAGCATAGGGCTGGCAGTTTACCACGTGGCCACGTGGTCGGCAATGGTGGCAAGCACATTTAAAGTTTCTTCAGAAACTTTTAGCAAAGTCTGGTTATTCATTATTATTATTATTATTATTATTATTGTTAGTGTTAGTGTTATTGTTATCGTTATTGTTATTGTTATTGTTGTTGTTGTTGTTGTTATTATTCTATAGGTTTTGCACCATAATAAACAGGATGAAATGACTAGATGCTAGCCTGTGCTGCTCTGCTTTGACCTGATTTCTTCCTCCTTGTGGTCTGTTCTGTTCTCTCTCCTCTCCTCACCTCTCCTCTCTTCTCTTCTCCTCTCCTCTTCTCTTCTCTCCAGCAGTATTCCATCACTGAGTCATAATGTCAGCTCTTAGGTTTTAGATTTTATTTTAGATTTTTCATCTGTCTTTTATGGTTTTTAATATGTGATATGTTTTATAGGGAAGAAGATGTCAAGGTGGATTTTTACAGCACAATTGACCCCCCGGTTCTCCTTGTGTGTGTGTGTGTGTGTGTGTGTGTGTGTCTGTGTGTGTGTGTGTGTCTGTGTATGTAGAGAGAGAGAGAGAGATAGAGAGAGAGAGAGAGAGAGAGAGAGAGAGAGAGAGACATAGGGCCACAATAAAAACAGCCCAGCCACAAAAGAGTTTTGAATTCAGAGTTTTCTATGTCTCTCTGTTTGTGTTTTTTCTGCATTTGTGCAAACACACACATTGACACATGGTCTGTATGCTTTTTGCGTGCACATCTGCACATGTGTGGCTTTCTCCTGTAAGTGTGTGCATATGTAGTGTGTGTGTCTGTGTGTTACGGGGGTCCAGGTATGGAACAGGACTTATTTAATCAGACATCACTAAACAGCATTTCATTCACAGGAGCTGAAACACCGTGAAATATGTACTCATGAAATATTCATTCACAACATAACCAGCAATGTCGTTCCATTTTACAGTCAATAACCTTAGTATTGGGATGGTGAACCAAAGTCGGCCCTTTTTGCATGTGCGAGTGTGTATATGTGTTTTTGTGTGTGCATGTTCACATTAGAGGGCTCTTGTGAGGGGCCGGGCTTACTTAATCACAGAACTGTAAACAGCATTTCATTTTCTGGTCATGAATTATTGACTCATGTAATATTCAGTCCTGTCGTAGCCACCAGTGAAATTGATACAGAAATACAGTCAAGGCTCCTTCTGTCAAGTTTCATTGTACAGAATGGATCGCTTTTCTGGCGCGGGCTTTATAATATATTCCATACATTTCAAATCATGTATGGAGTCGTGAAATCGAGTTGACACGGCGACCGTCTGAGGAATCAGCCTACATCGTTGTTTTGAGTGGTGGTCATTTGGCGCCTCATCAGCAACTTCCTAATGGGTTCAAAGACATCAATCTCGTATAACAGAAAGGGAGTGAAAGATAAAGAGACAGGGATTTACTAGAAGCGCCATTGCACATATATAAAATAGACACAAAATGAGATGCCGTTTTGGATCTCACTGATCATGAAGTCATTTAAAAGGCTCATCAAGAAAGAGCTCCAGATGGCTGAGAGCTCATTAGACCCAATGCAGTTTTCCTATAGGACCAATAGACGACGGGAGGATGCCACTGTAACCTTACTTAACTGTCTGTACAAAAAATACACAAACAAAAATATGGATACTCTTAGATACTGGAAAATGGATGCTCTTGATATAATTCAGTCATGTTTTATCCAAGGAAGTGTTCACTCATTTTATCTTAGATGTGACATGTTATGCAGTGTTTTTTTTTTTTTTTTTTTTTTTTTTCATGCTGTTCACAGATGCTGAGGGGAAAAGGGTAATGTTTGAGTGGCACTTTTACAAGCACATCTCTGCGATGTGTCCTCTTCTCTCTCCTGCACATACTGTACATGGATGATTGCAGGAGTCATTTTATTTAAAGACAAGCACATCCTGAAATTCACTGATGATGCAGAGATTGTGTGTCTGTTAACAATTCAGGAGGCAGATCTCAGGACCACTGTTTATTTTTTTTATTTTTTTTAATTTTTATTTATTTATTTTTTTAATTGTCATTTCTGTCCAAAACAAAGAAGCCCCTACCTCTGTAACTGTTATCATTGACTACAATGTCCAGTATGAAAATATGTGTTTGGAAATCATCTATTCTCTCAAGGCAGACGTTAGCTGCCACAATTGAAAGTGGATATCATGTAATTTTCACACACCCGTTGCCCAAATCTACATCTGCTTTGCAGTTGCATAAATCCAACTGGAAACCACTTCTCAAAGCCAAGGTAATGCCAGCTCTCTGTGGTTAGCCGTGGATGCATTGATGTAAGGGCGACCAGACGTTCCCGTTTTGAGGGGACAGTCCTCTGATTCGATGCTTTGTCCCTGGCTGGAGCTTTCCCCAGATCCCCCATTCTCCAGATGGCACTGGTATTACCAGGGGACGTCTGGTGACTTGTAGTTTTTATCTTAAGACCACAAGCATTCTGTCCAGCTTGTAAACGAGGGTGTATCACTGTAAAAGCTTGTGTTATGGGAAGTGTTTTTTTTTTTTTTTTCCCTTTTTGTTTGTAACTGACCACCACAGAGGTGGAGGACAGATCCTCAATTTGTCAGATCAGTGATGCTGGGTCAAAGTCAGACAGTTTCACTTGATTTTGTTACAAAAAGAAAAAAAGAAAAAGGTGATTCACAAATGAGCAAACAATCACCAGAGCACTTGCAAAATATTTAGATAGATAACCAGAGAAATTGACGGCTCCCCTGACTGACTGTGTTTCCCTCTTCTCCTTCTCTCATTCATTTTACCTGTTTCTTTCCCCCACTTCCTCCAAGTTTTTTCCTGGTAGGAGATGATATAGTGCAGGAGGAGTAAAAAGGAGCAGCAGGAAGGACAAATGGGACAAACCCCCAGTTGGTCTCACACTCAAAATTTAAAGGGCTTCAGGACAGACATTCTCTAGAGCTTTCAAAGACTGAAAAAGAGAGGTCGGCTTAAGAGATCAGTGACTCTAAACTAAAATTTTGTTTTTTTTTACTTTGTGCACTTTTTATATCAAAAAGGCCAACAGGTTGTTTTTTTCTAATGAGTGAAGAAAATTGATATCACTCCTCTACACACATCTTTTTATCTAATCAATTCTCAGCTGCTCCTTAGTTGCCCAGTTTGGACCCTGAGTGAGAAAAACAAAAACCGACAGTGTTGTGAGAGTAATAAATGAGATCATTTTCTTCCAGCAAGCCACCCTCACTGATGTCTGTAGTAAAGCACAACAAGTCAATTTGAGCCGCTCCCTTTAGGTTGCAGATTCAGGCAGCCGCCAGCTAAATCAGACTAGCTGCTATTCTCATTTATTCCACGTGCTGTAAAGCTGCTCGACTGTACAGGATCGACTCTCCGCCCAATTCCCCTGCTTCCTGGGTCATTTTAAGCTACTTTATGGTATTCATTTGATGTGTCTTGTTTATTCAACGTGACTTGCTTTTATTTGAAATTAAAGGACATGCCGAGCAATAAGGCAGCACTTTAAGACGTACAATAGGTGGTAGACTGCATTGCGCTCTACAAGTTTACATTAAGCATTCGATCACTATGGGCAGCCCGGCTCTAAAATCAATTTAACAACAGCTGCAAAAGAGAAACAGCCAATATGCTTTTTCTCCAATCTCATTATCCCCCCAAATCTATCATCTTATGATGGCTCTCTGTGCATTTTGGCCATTTATGTGTGTGTGTGTGTGTGTGTGTGTGTGTGTGTATTCCCATGGACAATATTGTACGCACATGATGGAATATTATAGAACAGAATGGAATGGAACTCGGTGTGCAATCACAAACATAATATTACATTTGCACACACACACACACGCACGCACACACGCATACAAACACACGCACACACACATACAAACACACACACATACACACACACACAAACATCACACACATATACTCTCTGAGGAGTGTAATCCCCTTTGTGATTCTGTCAACCTTGTTGGTACAAACACAATAGGATTATTCGTGTGCATGTGTGTGTCTGTGTGTGAGAGAGAGAGAGAGTGAAAGAGAGAGAGAGTTAAAGTGTGTGTGTGGCTAGGAGAGACGAAAGGGATGTGGATATGTGATTTGTTTGTGGTTGTTGGTGTGTGTGGTGATAGGAGTTTAAATTTGGACTTCACATGGTATCAGTGACGCTGATACTGTGTGTGTGTGTGTGTGTGTGTGTGTGTGTGTGTGTGTCTGTGTGTGTGTGTGTGTGTGTGTGTGTTTGGGAAGAGTAGTATAGGAATGTTCCGACAGTTCACCTGTACACACTCCAAAGCAATTTGTTCTCCATTCTTCTGCTGTGTGTGCGTGTGTGTGTGTGTGTGTGTGTGTGTGTGTGTGTGTGTGTGTGTGTGTGTGTGTGTGTGTGTGTGTGTGTGTGTGCATGCGCATTTGTGCAGTACGAGTTGTGACTGGTTGAGTCTGCGGGTCTCATAAAGACGATGTCATGATGGAAATTAATGCAATACATCACAAACACGCACGCAGGTACATACACCCACACAGGCCCACATCACACGCACACACACACACACACACACACACACACTAACACAAACATACACACAGAGTGAAACACACACAACGTACACTGGTACACACACATCATGCACCTTTGCTTCCTGCCACGGGCCACTCCTGTAAATAACTCCAAAAATAGGAGAGGAGAAGAGAAGAGAGGAGAGGAGAGGAGAGGAGAGGAGAGGAGAGGAGAGGAGAGGAGAGGCAGGAGAAAAATTTTCTTAGATACCATTTCTATAACATAGAAATTGGTACAGAGAATTATGGTGACAAAGTTATGGCCTTATATGGAATCAAAGAACCATCTGTCATACCTACGTTCAAACCAATGAAAAAAAAAGTCAATAGGAGGAGGTGACAGAATAAGATGGATGCAAATTTGCTCTAGACGGTGAAGTGAGGCGAAGAGGCGTTCAAGACATTTGCCTGACGCAGTAAAACTAAAGCCAATCAGCTTCCAAGCAGAACTCTTTACAGTCAGCTGTAAATTTGCTCCCAAAACGGATGATGAGTTCATGTAGAACAGCCGAGTTTTCATAGCACAGAGGTAGTTATTTGTGAACAACCAATGAGTACAAAAAGGGTTTAAAAGCTTCAAAAACAAAACAAAAAATGACAATGGGAGAGCAAGTGTGACTCATAGATTATAACACACGTGTGATGGAATAAAAAGACATTACTAATACGGAAGTACACTTTCAAGCAATGTACATGGACTCTTCATTGTTCACCTTTAAAAAAAAAACAACTGTGGAAAGATGTTAAAAACAACAGAAAAAAAAGGTTATATTAATAGCAGTGACTACCACTTTGGCTGCCTTCTGATGTGTGAAGTTGTTATCAAACGTGCGTGCATATCGTCATGACGCAGGTAGACAAAAGAGATTTACGAACTGTTAGGACTAGGTGACCTAAAGTACAAAAAAATATATATATATATATAATCCAACTTCCAAGTCACACAAACTATCCAGGTGCATAAAGTGTACTTGGTTAAGTGGGAAAATGTATTTTGTATTTTGGGTGGACTGTACCAAGGACAACACAGGTCATTGCACCGGGTCTGTACAAATGATAATCTTTCCTTGTGCTTTGTCTTTGCAGAAATAGACAAAGAGAGCTGCGGCGACCCGGGAACTCCTCTGTATGGCATAAGAGAGGGGGACAGCTTCTCAAATGGAGGCATCCTGAGGTTTGAATGCCAGTTTGGCTTCGAGCTGATTGGAGAGAAAACTATTTCCTGCCAGGACAACAACCAGTGGTCAGCAAACATCCCCATATGCATATGTAAGTCCCAGGATATTTGTATTACTAATAATTAGCCTATAGCATACAGTAACAACAAGTGTGTATGTATGTTTTTTTGTTTTGTTTTTTTCTGTAGCCCAACATCCCAAAGAGGACCAATATTCCTTCTATGTATACAGTTATTAAAATATATTTATTACTGACAAATAACCTAATAATGAATTATAATGGACAGCCCAATGTCAGCCAAAGTCCCCATCTATATATTTTAAATTTTGGGAAATAATTAGTAAGGACAGACAACTGTTGAAATTGCCAAAGTCAGAAAAATTATGTCTTACCTGAATTGTCAGCATGTATTAGTTTAGCGCAGCCAGTGGTTATAAGTTGAAATGGCTGCAAACAAATTGAAAATTCAGGCTGTAACTCCCTCACTGGAATCCACTTTAGCGTTTGCTGAACCTTGTTCATGCAAATTCCAAAAGAGGCAGAGTTATCATTATGGAGGACGGGTTCACCAATACTCCTCTGATCCCTTAAACTGCACTAAGTAAAGATTCGACCTTCAGTTTGTGGTCGTAAAAATGAATGTTTCCAGCTTTAATATCACTGAATGTCTCTTGGAGCAGCACAGACCTTGTGATAAAAACCAGAACAAGAGTTTTGTCACAGCTACCCGGCACATTCATGAATGCTGATCTAATCCTTATGTCAGCATTCTTCATGTCATTATGGATATTTGAAGCTGTTCTCGCTGTTTGTGCAATATCGGACTCTTGTTTAGGTGGTAAGGTCTCATTTGGGTTAAGCTATTTACATAAACCTCTGATATCGTGTTGCTATGAATAGACCGATTCTTAAATTATTCCTTTCCAACTGTGGTCTCCCAGTGATAGCAGGATGCTTGCACTAAAGGGGAAAGAAATGATGATCCCAACAGTTTTCTGCGTGCCGCTCACTGACATGTTTGTGTTGAGATCAAAATGCACTGATAGCGCTGTGTGTAGGTTGTGCAGAAACATGTGTGGTGAACACTGAAGGTGAAACGACTTAGTTAATGTCATACCACTCTAACTCTAAGCAAGCCAGACTTTTTCACCGGGTTTCTCAGCCTTCCCAGGTTTTTCTATATATTTCAACCCATAACCAGGTTATTTGAGCAGCAAGGTTAAGCATCCACAGAGAGTTGAATCAAGGACAGCTGGACTTGTTTGTGGATTCTTGAAGATGTTTCACTTCTAATACAAGAAGCTTCTTGAGTCCTGGAATTGAAGAAGGAGCATCACAGCTTCAAGGACTTCTTCTTCATGAACATCTTTGATGAGAAGTGAAACATCTTCCTGAATCTACAAACAAGTCCAGTGGCCGTTGATTCAACTCTGTGCATAACCATGACCTGGGTGACGGAGAGCCTCCACTGACAAGGTTAAGCATGAAATTTTACATGTATGTAAATATAGTCACTGTTTCAAAAGGGGCCGTGCATCTTACTATAATTATGTACTTAGCTTTTAAAGGCAAAAGGCCCTGAAACAGAACAGCCCTTGCTTTAATCTTAATCAGATTCAGTGAAATTACCTCATGGAACAGTCGACTATTTCTCTAAGAGACAAAAGCCTATAATTAATTGGGAGAGAAACTTTGGTAGCTTCAAATTCATTGGGGATTTTCTTAGAAATATGGCCATGGAAGATAGAGTTACTGTGATATACACACACACACGCACACACACACACACACACACAAAAGTTGTGGCATCTGCTCTGCTCTGATGTTGACATCATTCCGTCTGACCTGTCACCATGGTGACGGTAGAGAAATTATTATGGCCTGCAGGGGCCTATGACCGATGATGCTATGGAGATGAATATTTAACTGAAAATATCTCTCTGTATCACGCTCCCTCTGCCCCCTTTTCCCCTTTTCCCTCCCTGCATCTCTCTCTCTCTCTCACTCTTACTCTTTCTTTCTCTCTCTCTCTCTCTCTTTCTCTTTCTCTGTCTGTCTCTGTCTGTTCCTCTGTTTCTACTCTCGCCCCAGTCCCGTGTATGTCCAACTTCACAGCCCCCTCAGGAACCGTCCTCTCCCCAGATTACCCGGAAGGTTACGGAAACAACATGAACTGCGTCTGGCTCATCCAATCAGACCCCGGCTCCAGAATTCACTTGGCGTTTAATGACTTTGACCTCGAGGCTCCCTACGACTCCCTAACGGTGAAAGATGGCGAGACAAATGATGCCGTGGTCATCGGGAGGTTCTCTGGAGCCGAGAGTCCTTCCCATCTGACGTCCAACACCAACACGCTCAGGCTGGAGTTTCAGGCTGATCACTCCATGTCAGGCCGAGGATTTAACATCACTTACAGTAGTATGTTATTCATCTATCTGAACAGACGCTGTACACAAAAAGAGTCTGGTGCAATTTTTTTTTATTGTATTTGTTGCAACACATAATAATCCATACTACTCACTCAAAGAGTTTCAAAAGTACATTACTCATTCTGAAAGGTTGTCTGGTGAAAAGATTTCAGAGTTAATGCTCTGTAGACTTTTATTTATACACCTACCTCACCTGCACCATGCATACTCAACACCTTAATACAACACAGTGAGAATATATATGGCTAGAAATTTGAGCATTTTTTTCTCTCACGCAAACTCCCAGCAGAAAAAGAACTGTCATTTATTGCTATGTTTGTTTTCTTCTGCCGCTGAATAATGCAGAAAACTCTGAGGCTTTGTCCCCTTTTGAAGCCATAATCCAGCACTTCTCATATACCGCAATATGACTTTTAGCCCTATTTTATGCATGACTTGCAAGGCTAGACCTGCTTGTATTAGATGTCAGGTATAAATAAAGGGTTTCATTCTGAAACGCTGTTTAAAATATTTGAGGAGAAAAAAAAGGTGAGTCTATCATCAAACCTATTTTCAAAGCAAAGGTTTTAAGATTTCTATTAAATGGCATCTTATAATCTGCTTTGCTCTCATGCCAACAATCACTTTGCAATAGTAGGTGTGATTTGTTTTATTTTTCGTTTTTCCAAATAGCGGATGGCTCATTTTAGAACGAAGCAGGCAGTGATCAGACTGGAGGCTTCAAAAACATAAGAGTTTTTCTGGATAAGATGAACCAAATTGATCACAAAGGAACATTTGGGTCATTACACAGCAGCTAAGAATAGAGGTGTAGGTTGCAGAACAAGTACTCAAAAGGTAATGAAGGATATGAAATAAATTAATCAAATTTTGATTCAGCAAATATAGATTAAATGAAAGATAGAGCATCACAAATGTCTGTAAAATGATCCTTTGAAAAACAAGATAGGTTTTGCAATCGGGTGACTATTCCGATGTTTACAGCTTTATTGTAAGTCTGTAGTTTACACATTTACAAATGTATAGACATAACTGAGTTTTCCATTTGACAGCCATGCAGATTATGGTGTGGGATTTTAATTGACTGAAGTTTTCATTCTGATATACGATCTATTAGCTTTGAAGTAATTGTCATCATGACATTATTGGTCTTCAAATTGGAATTAATTGTTCTGTAAAACAGTGGACACATACACACAGTGAGGGAGAGGGAGGGAGGGAGAGAGAGAGAGAGAGAGAGAGAGAGAGAGAGAGAGAGAGAGAGAAGGGGGAAAAGGTATAAACACAGACTTTTTAAATGTGTTGTTAATGTTAGGTAAAGGACACATCAGTAAATGCCAGACAAATCCATCATTATGTTGGCCTTAAAGTGAGACTGAATTGTGTGTGTGTGGGTGTGGGTCGGGGTGTGTGGGTGCGTGCGTGCGTGTGTGTGTGTGTGTGTGTGTGTGTGTGTGTGTGTGTACCCTGTCTCTCCCTGACAGCCTTTGGCCATAACGAGTGAACACAACATCACTGCCTCATATATGTTTGTCACAAGTTCCCGTACAACTTATTTCAACTCAGCACGTTACTTTAAGAAAAAAAAAAAAAAAAAAAAAAAAATCTTCTATTTCAGTTTCTATGGATTTTGCTGCCCTTATAATCCAGTAAGCCAGGCCACATTTTGAAGCAGGCAGGCTCACGTGGATTTTTATCTGAGGTTTACATTGTTTAGATCCAATGCCGGGACAACACACATACAGTATGAGCAATGAGCATCTGAACACAGATAGAAAGGCAGAGAGGGAAGATATAGCAGACGCAGATTACAGCAAAAAAAAAAAAAAAAAAAAAAAGCCTGACAGCCTGAGGAGACAGATAACATACATTTCCTGGCCAAGAGTCAGTGCTCCAAGATGAGGTGCCTCAGCATTAGACCTATATGATTGGATCTCGAAAATCACATCGAAATTACAAGCGTAACTGTGCCCTGTGAGTGCCCATAAAGTGTATGTCTCATATCCCTCTCGTAACATTTCTCTCGTATGTGACCATCTCTCTGTGAGTGCCCAGTCTCCAATATCTTGCTCATAACATCTGTGTCTCCCTGCATCTTTTTTCCCCAGCATTTGGCCATAATGAGTGTCCAGACCCTGGCATTCCCATCAATGCTCGCCGCTTTGGAGACAGTTTCCAGCTCGGCAGCTCCATATCTGTGGTCTGTGAGGATGGTTTTATCAAAACCCAAGGAACCGAGACCATCTCCTGTCAGCTAGAAAGGGGGAAAGTCATGTGGAGTGGGCCCATCCCCAAATGCGAAGGTAAATATTGACTAAATTACTCATTAAATAACTATGAGCTTGGGGGAAATATATGTCACCCAGCACATTATCACTCCTACAGCATAAAGACCCAGGGGGTGGAAATTATCTCCTGTCAGCTATACCGAGCAAAAGAGATGTGGAGATGGCCTATTAACCTAAATGTCCAGGGAAAGAACTATTATTTCACCGCTGCCACAGCTACTAGCTAACAAATATAGCCACTAAGACTATAACTCTAAGACTATTTAAGATTATGAAATCATTTCCTGTCAGCTTGACATAGGAAAAGCCATGTGGAGATAACCCATTAACCCAAATGTGAAGCTAATGCCATTGTATGTGACTGTTTTAAGAATAGTTGGATATAATTGTTATATTCGCACAAAGCCCCAAAGAGCTGTGACCATGTCCTTGAAAAGTGAAGTGAAACGAGCCTTATCTCGTTTTTCCAACTTAGACTGCGACTGCAGCTGCTTTCCACTGCCACTGGAACCAAAATAGAACCGTAGCAGGTCAATAAACACCTTATACACAAACACAGTACAGTGAGAAAGCAATGCAGATCTGACCTATTAACTTCAGCAAAGGGAGACACACCTACAGCAGATACGCAAGATATAAGCAGCAGTTTGTATAGGTTCTGCTGATAATGATGACAAAGATGTTTCCATTAGATAAAGAATAAAGTCACGTGAATTGCGCCACAGGGCATCTTATAGCTTCAGATCCATTGTAGCTAATGTGCGCTTATATTTAACTACTTGCTTTGAAAATCCACTTACTTGTACTCAGGAGCTATAGACTGGAACAAATTGAATTCAGACACTAAGTTAAACACTAAACAAGGTCAATGATAAAAGAAGAGTTGAAAAGAATGGCTTCTGGATATTGTGTCCTTGTGATAACACTCAGCACAATTTCATAAGTTATCTTTTGACTCTGTAAATCCATGGTTATAACTGTATTTGATTTTTTACATTTTCATGTTGTTGCTAATGCTAAATACATTTTTTCCCCATACAATATGACTTTACTCGCAGTTTGCTTTCAAATAATAAAGTCAAATAATGTCTTATTTACTTAAGGTTAATGACATGTGGACAAAGTGTCCATTAGGTGATATAGTGATTAGTCTTGACAAAAGATCATAGCTTTGAAACCAGTACCGCAAAATATGCTTGTGTTAACAAGATTTGTTTGGCTTTATGTCGTTTTTGAATTGTGAAACCATGTTATGCCATTGATAAACACTGAAAACAGAGTATAAACTTTTTTTTTTTCAGTTGAATTCAGATTGTCAGGAGCCAGTTTAGTGTCTAAGCAACCGAGGGATTAGAAAAGACTCATTGAAGACAAGCTGCCTACATGTCAGCGGCCATTAGATCTGACTTGCCAGCGTCTGCTATAGTACTTTCGACTTCTCGGAAAGGGCTTCAACTCGACAAAAGTGGTTTTCATCACAGCCCTAACACTTGCTTTTTTGATTCATCAATTGATAAAAATTTCATGTCTCATCTTCCTCCACTTCCTTCGGACTTTCCCCCTGCCTTTACAGCCCCATGTGGAGGCCACTATTCAGCCCCTAGTGGAGTGATTTTGTCTCCTGGTTGGCCTGGTTACTATAAAGATTCACTCAGCTGTGAATGGGTGATTGAAGCAGAGCCTGGACGGTCCATCAAAATCACATTTGACAGGTGGGTGGCATAATTCTTTGATTCTGGTTATTATAAAGTCTCTTGGAGCTCAGAATAGACTGAACCTGAGGATTCATCAAAATCACCACCAATTATTCTTGACAAGTAAGGACTTACAAGGCTTGACATTTATAGAAATTTGTAAAAAGTCCTTTAATTTAGTAAAGTAGACCTGAGAATAATTTTTAAGACCTAATTTCATAAAAACTTAAAAAAAAAAAAAAAACTAATACCAAAAGACACATCAGTCAATTCTCAATTCTTATCCTGTTTATTTTATGGTCAAGTATGGCCAAGTGCAATTCACAGGAGCTGCATTTTTTTTTTTTTTTTTTTTTTTTTTTTTTAATTCGTTAAAATGTGTGACAAACTACCTTTATAAATGAAGGATATTCTCTAGATGTTAATAAACGTTTTTGTTTGGTACAGATCTCAGTAAAAAAAGAAATACATCATCATAATTTTCTGAATATGTTAGATATGGTCTGTTGTACCACACTGATGTTTGTTACTGGTTGTAAAGCCATTGTGCACCAGTGTACTCTGTATGCCAAGGCTAACTGGCCTTCACTATCTAATGGAGGCATACAAATTGGCTCACATTCATTTTTAGGTGATTCTTATCATGCTTCTCTCTCATCTTTGTACATCAATAGCAACAACAGCAACTTCAGAGCAGTTACTGCTTATGTTCCTGTAACCTGTGTTCAATATCTGTATCTAAAGTCCATGCACAACTTGGCAAGAGGGCCTTGAGGTACTCGACTCCCTCTACCTGGAATAGACTTAAAGCCAGTTTGCAGCCTTTTGGTTACTTTTGAAGAAAATGTTATAGATCTACAATTGAGTTTCAGGTGAAATCCAAGAAGGCTGTAGGCCAAGAGGCTGGTTCTGGATGTCATTTAGTGTACATGTGAGCCGTTTCAACATGCCTCTTCTCTTGAAGGAAATCAATCAACAAATTCAATATCATGTCTGTCTGGCAACCTTGTAAAGCAACAAAATAGAGAGCTTACAGGAAGTTTCCCTAACTTTTAGGACTGCCACTGTAAGTGGAGCTGCTTGAGCCTGGATTGAATGATTATGGTAATTCAAGCAAGGCATTAGCTCCACCATTGTAGCGACTCAGACCCAAGACTTGTCTGGGGTTTTTCAGGGACACTGGCCATGTGAGTCTCAGTTCCATGTCTCTACAGTCTTACATTCCTGAGTTAGAGGTTGTGGTTTCGGCCCATGGGCCAGTTGCAACTCTTTCCTGTGATCCAGTTTTGACTCGGGACCATGTTCAATCTTTGCATCTCTAAGGGGTAAAATTATTGGACACACACAGCTCTCTAATTATAGTAGTAGGATTTACCCACTCTTGTATAATTGTATAACTTTACAATGAGTTCTTATCAAGTTTGAAAATAGATAAATTAGATTTTGAAATGAAATTGTATGATCTACAAAAGCACAAATTCCTATACTGCTGTCTCACAGGTTTCAGACAGAGTTGGGTTATGACTTCCTGGAGCTCCATGATGGACCCAACCTCCTGTCTCCTTTGATTGGCTCTTTCAACGGAACCCAGGTGCCCCAGTTCCTGTTCAGCAGCAGCAACTTCCTGTATCTGCTGTTCACCACCGACAACAGTCGATCAAATGCTGGCTTCAAAATATTATATGAGAGTAAGTTGGAAACAAATATAGTATATTTATTCGTTTGTGTGCACATACCTGCTGTCATTGATTCAGTTCTGGTTTAAACACATTCTGTGCAACTCTGTCTATTGACTCATCTGCACATGTGCATAGCAAACAACAACCTCATTGCTTCAAAACAAATCAGAAACCAATGGATGATGTTACACTCAACATGCTTTCAGGATCCATATCCACCCCATATTATTCCAAAAATACACCCAGTGAAATTGGGTGAAGCGGTGGTTCTGTATGCATCATGAGACATCTAACCCTGATTTTTTGCTTCCAGGCGTTACAGTGGACAGCTACTCATGCCTGGACCCTGGTATCCCGGTCAATGGTATCCGGTATGGCCAGGACTTCTCGATTGGATCCACGGTATCATTTGGTTGTGATTCTGGTTATAGACTCAGCCATGAGGAGCCGCTGGTCTGCGAGAAGAACCACTGGTGGAGCCATCCTTTACCAACATGTGACGGTAAATCACTTTAGTTAAACATGGAGTTTATGAAAACAATACATTTTGTATGCAGTGAGTAGCTTCTTGTTAGGGTGTGATCCTTCACCACATTAAATATATAGGCAATAGAAATTTAATTGAATTGAAAATGAGATATCCTTCATTCAATGAGTTTTAAAGTGCTTCATGGTACTTGGAACATGGAAAGAGGGGAATTCCATGTTTTAAAAACTGGCAAGATTTTTTATAGACAGGAGCCCACAATTAATTTATTGCATTTTACTGCATTTTACAGTAAGAGTGTTAAAGCTATCCTTTCTGACAGTATCTTAAATTACTGTAAATATTCACTAAAATCTTAATCCTCATGTGACAACAACAACCCCAACCCCTAATCTCAACACAATACTTGATATAAGACTTTAAACCTTTTTAAAACCCTCCCCTGGTGACTTCATGACCTCAGCCCTTTTGCAAACTTCTCCTTAAACAGTTCAGTTACTTAAGATTTTCCCCAAATGCCACACTTAGCAAAAATTTGTCTCACTTATGCAACAGGTGTAACCACACCCCCTCCAATGATTTCCAACACGCCTTTCAAGTAAATCACTGGTTTACCTGATAAAATGGAAGTAACAACTAATTACAGTACAGAGCAGTGGCACAGCCTACATGTCAGACTCTTGGTAACTGGTGGAATAATCATACATCACTTTCTGGGATGAACTGTTTCAGGAAGAGTTTTGAAAACGGCTGAGGTCATGAAATCACTGGAGGGGGCTTTAAATAATGTATACCAATACCTCACCCTCACCTGACCCTCAAAATTATAATAGCATCCCCAGTCATTTAACATCTATGGTTAAAGACTGATGTCATATTTCACCCACATGTAATCATAAATGCATAACTTTAATGATCTTTCACTTTTCAGTTTTCATTTATACCTTTTTAAATCATAAATCACCCTCACTTTAATTGCCTGGTACAATAAATGGATATGACATTGATGACATTGGTGCAGAGAAAAATTGACAACATGTAGCACATACTGACATGACATGTACAAGGTCAGTTTGACTGCAAAAGGAGAGCACAAAATAAAGTACACACTGCAGACTGTTCCTAGCTTCTTCATATGAAAGGTTTCCTTACCAAATGGGAAAATTATACCCATTCTTACAATTGATGATTGACGACATCAAAAAATTATGGTACCTCTCAAAAGATAGAAACTAACTGAGGTGCATAGTTGTCAAATTGATCCCACTTTTGCAGACCAGATGCTTTAATATTTAAGAGATATTCAGTGATGAATTTCAGGGAATATTTCCCCCCCACAAATGAATATGTAGAATATGACTATAAATTTGGTGTGCATCTTATCCAATGTACAAGACAGCGAGAAGCTCTGGCGTGTGAAAAGGATCAGCGGTGGAGCCTGCCATCTCTGTATTATTCTGAATCACACAGAACATGTTGTTCTGAGACAAAACCACTTCTTGACTCATGCGCGAGCACACACACACACACACACACACACACACACACACACACACACACGCACAAGGGGGGCAATTTGCAGTGACGGCTGCTGTAGCTGATTTGAAGAGAAGATTAGAGATCTGTGTGTGTGTGCGTGTGTGTGTGTGTTTGTGTGTTTGTGTGTGTGCACATATATATCTGTGTGTGTGTTTGTGCCTGCATGTGTGTGCAGTGCTTTTACCCATGTGCCTCCTGTCACCTCCTCCTCTGTGTGAGCCATAAACACAGGCAGGTCTGAGGTAAGGCTGGCGAGGGCCGGTGTTGGCTGTCGCCTCGTCTCTCTCTTCTCTCAAATCAAGGAGCGAGAGGGGTCACAGAAGGAGGTGAGGGGATGGAGGGAGCTATGTCACCTTCTCTCTCTCTCTCTCTCTCTTGCTCTCTGTTTGGCTCTTTGTCCCTCTTTCTAGTCTGCAGGCAAGGGGAGGGTGAAGAGCTGGGGTTGCATGGCTGCAGTGTAGAAAAGACAAACTAGGAAGAAGCATGGATGCGTCAGTTTTGTGGCAGCTCGTTTGGTTCGGTTCGTTGGCTCACTCACTTGTTAACCACATTTGAAATTCACAGCTCTTGGGACTGGCAGCAGTTCCTCTGAGGATGCAGTTTGAGTATACAAGCATCAAGCTCTCTGCCTGAAATTTGTGGGCTGAATGCCATTAGGCTGTGTTTATATGTACCCATACAAGTATAGCAGCTCTTTGCGGCTGTGATTGGTAAGGAATGGGCTCGGCTGATGATTGATATAGATGATGAATTCAGGGGAAACAGCGCCAAAGGCATCTGTGCCAGTCCTTGGGAAAGTTGCAAAATTCAGATGGTCATGTTTGTTGACAAGTTAATGTGAGTGGAAATAAAAATGAGCTATTCATAAGCCTGGGTCCAAGTTTTAGGAATCCATTTTTTTACATACTAACTCACACTTTCTCCACATCTAAGTAAAATAGTATGTATGCGTGTCTAGCTTTCGATTATCTCGACAGCCGTTCATCTGATCCAAGGAAGTGCAGAGTTGAGGGTGAAGTTTCTTGGATGGACGGTCTCCAGAAAGCTGGAAGCAGCAATATCAGCCAAGTAATCTGCCCCTTCCGAACAAGCATGTTTTGAACAGGCTCTGCACTAGGCCTTTAAAAACATAAACAACTTTGAGAAAAATGAGCGACAGAGAAGGAAGGAGAAGATGTGGTGACAGAGAGGAAGAGAAAAGAGCTGGAGAAACAGATCTAAAAGCCAGAGAAAGGGACGGTTAGACATGGAAATGAGAGCAGCCTTTCAGATTTCCTACAAAGATCAGCATTAAGCGCTTAAGCACTTCCTGGCAGAAAACTGGTGGTCTTAATAATTAATAGCCATGTGCATCTGTGTGTGTTTGATAGTGTGTGTATATTTGACAGTGTGTTTTTTCCATATTTTAATCAAGTTCCTAAATCTGCCCAACAAATGTTGCAAACTGCATTTGTTGGAAATAGGATATCTGGCCGTATGCTATTACTGCTGTCTCCAAAAGGTCAGCAAAATACATTTAAGCAATAGTGCAAGAGAGGGAGTGCTGTTATACTGAAAATCCTCAGTACTTGGCCTGTGGCCTTGTACCTACAACTGAATCAAGCTTGAAGCCTCCACTGTAGTATCTGATCAAGATTCTTTCTTGCGTGGAAAAGTGTCTATAAAGCAGCACTTCATGACCCCCATCTTAACCGTAGCCATAACCAAAACCAAAACCACAGCCTGGGAGGCAACACTGCCAGTCAACAGTGGGGGCACAAAGGAAGTAAGCGGCCACTGGTTTCCACACTTCTGTCCTCCCACATCGTTCTCTGATCACCATTCACAGTTAAAAGATTTATCACTGAACACTTGTAAAGCGGAGTGGTGCATAATGGTAAAACAGCAGAGTGCTGTTGTACTGTATATCAGCACTCATGGAGCAGCTCTTGTCCCATCACACTGTGCCACTGGGACTAACTGTTTTGTGATACCAAATGTACTAACAGGCCAACCAGGCTGCTTGTGTTTTGGCTATTAGTCTGTGAGACAGTTCCACACCCTATATTATATCTAGGCCAAACAGCATCATGTTTGAGGTGTTGATAAGCTACACATAGCAGTGTGACATCTAGCTGTCTTTGTCCTCACATTTAAAAAAAAAAAAAAAAAAAAAAAACAGGATTTGTGATGTAATATTATGAAGGATCTAAATAGTGTCATAATGTGTAATTTTCAGAACATTTATTTCCCAACTACAGTAACTTTCAGAACTTTCGCCGAGGAGCTGGTATCAACTCTCTGAGCATCTTTGTATGTAGACGAGCAAAGATCCCCGAACAATCTGCTCAGCTGAACTGTGAACACAACCTGCAGGTCATCCTGAGGCCACACTCTGAGCCTCACAATGTTTTGAATAATCTCTGAGAAACATTTGTGTTGCTTCACTGGTTTGTATACCAGGGAATTTGAAATCAAACTGTATTAACATAAAAAAGAGCTTTCAGAGACAGCAGTGCAAAAACACATTTTCCAGTTGTTGAACACTGTGCAACTTCAGTGTAGCATTAATGTTGTGTAAACGCAGGTCAAACAATATTTATGGGTCTAACCCTATTGTTTTTATTTGGATTTTTTTCTTCCATGTATTTAATTTTTTTTCTGCCTTAAAACAATCTGGAGGTCAGAGACTGTTCAGCTCCAGAACAACTAAGTCTGGTGGATAAGTCTCAAATTTACCCCACTGATTTGTGTTTTACCTAATAACTTCTGGAATGTATCATGAAGAATTATTTTTTTCCACTCAGATTTCTTGTCTCTCAACAAATCCATTCCAAATAACAATTTTCATTTCCACCATGAACGGTTTTCCACCATTTTGTTTTATGCAAAACCCATTTTTTTTTTTGCAATTTCTGCCACAAAGTTGGGCAAATCTCCATGAAAATTTGCAGATGGCTTATTACCATATTGAAAATGCAATGACTGTAACACACACAGAAGAAGTTGATGGTAAAGACATGCAAAGGAAGTGAGACTTAATTGCTAAATGATTGAGTGATCAAACTTGACATACATGTCTGGGATGTCCACCAAAGTGCCTCAGACACCAATTGGTCATGTTCCATATTGCCAGCGTCAGGCCAACCGTACAATAGGAACACTTTTTTTTTCTCCCACAAAGTTGACTCAATCTCACAAAAATTTTATGGAAATCATAATCATCATAATCATAATCATGCATATGTCATGCCCATTTCACAGAGGTATACAGTAACTGGTATTGATAGTAACTGGTATTGATAACTGGTACTAGTTGTGCTGTGATACAAGATCAAAGTTGACAATTATTATGTACAAATTGGAAGGGAGATATAATCCCTGAATTATAAATGCTTGTGCAGTCACATTGGCTCGATAGGTTATAAAATCTCCCTCATTACTTAAAAAACAAAAAACAAAAAAGAAAACAAACAAACAAACAAAAAAAAAAACTACAGGGCAGGCAACTTGGCCAAGAACCCAAAAGATTGTTTTTTCTTCAGAGTCATTCACCAAACATAAACATTAGAACATTAAACATTACACATTAGTTCACTGCACATACCAACTTCATTTCTGCTCTCATATGTTTCTGCTTTTTTGAATATTTATGCAAAATCTCTATTTTGCTGTTTATGCTGCAACGATTATCTCATCTCCACAAAATTTTGCACACAGCATATTTGGACTTCCAAAATTATGGCTATTACAGAGTTTGAAATTCCAAAATTTGACACACATAACCATTTGGCTATGACACACAAATGAGGCTGACAGCAAAGATGCACAAACATTTAATGCTGGAGCAATCAAGCTTCAAATATATTTGTGAAGTGGCTCCAAAGTGCATCAGATCACATTTGGGTATGCTCCGTAATGTTGCTGTGAGGGCAAATTGTCAATTTTGCAAATTGCGATGTCTCACTGAAATATCTACATAAGACTTATGAATCATCATAGAAATGTTTTGCCTCACCACAGCACTTTCAAACTCTGCTGTTTTGGGAGAATATTAAAATAGCAGCTGCATGGAACTCATCATAACCGAGCAGAGGAAGTGTAGCTGTGCTGGTTAGAGAACAAATATTGTGTCATACTAACAGTATAATTATGGAACATATGTAAGCTTGTTTGTGGAGGTGATGTTACTAGATTAGAATGTGTGTGTGCATGTGTATGTGTGTGTGTGTGTGTGTGTGAGAGAGAGTGAGAGAGAGAAAGTATCTCTCTAGGTCAGGATTGCTGTGTATTCAGTTGCCATACGCAGACCTTTCACTGTCCAATAGTATTTTTTCTGCTTGGCTCAACTTCACTTTAGTTACAGTATAAGAAATAATTTCAGTTTTGGTTTTTGCTTTGGTTAGTACGTAGCAGCCCACATGAAAATGCTCTATGATTTATGACTGTAGGTTTAACTGAATCCTTTAGCTACCTTGTCACTACCTTGTTAATTCAGTTCAATTTGGTTCAGTTCAGGTCTTTATGGTCCCCTGGGGGGATATCGAGTTTACAGTCAGGGTCACAAAAAACATCCAATAAAAACACAAGACAGCAAAGCATGAAAGCAAGAGGAAGAGAACATCAGCAAGAAAGAGCTTATCGTTCTACAGAGCCGAGGAGCACATGTGAGAATCAGCCAGTCTAAGCAGAGGGCTCATTCAAATTTTAAAAGATTGATCATAAAGTGGATCCTTCTTACTAAACCAATTCTGTAAGAAGTTGTAGAGTTGTCAATAGGGACAGAGATAATTGGGCCCCCCTCTCTGAAATTTTGTTAGAAGTGATCATCATCTCTTCATCTGGGATATCTGGGATACATGAGCAGCCCTGTGCTGTCAGTTGCATGCAGGGGTGTTGTGACCAGGCAGGTCTGTGTGCCAGGATGATCCACAGGGTCCCCAACTGTAATTACACATGTAACTAGAAGTTACTGCACGTTGGTGGTAGCCCAGCAGCTATTTAGCATTGGTTAGGATTACAGTTGAGATTTTTGAAATTCTTTAGTTGGGAAAAAATAATAATCTTTTGCTCCTCTCTGCTGCCCTAATGAGAGCACCCTTGGCTCTGACGCTGGCCTACCAGGAGGGTGCTACCGGAGTCTGTCCATCAGTGCACCATTAGTCCATTTCCAGACCATTTCCTTTCTGCCCGGCAAGCATGCCCCAACTCCGCTGGTGACAACTGTGCTTATCTTAGCCATAGGTCTAATTCTCGCAAATTCTGATCTAGATGTGTCTAGACCTAGCTACCTTCTGCAAATTACAAATCTCGATCCTTTGTTAAGCCCTCTGAAAATAAAGCTAGCCCCCCAGAGCTCATAACATTTTTCTGTCTGGGGTCTTAATCCAGACCTATGTTAACCTGACCCCCTCCACCCCCTTCTTCTTCCTCTCCGTCTTTGAATGAAATAACGTGTACATCCAAGTACACTGATACACTATTTTTACCAATCTTAACCCATCCCCATTATATGTGACATTATTCTTCAATTTTTGTAGCTATTATTGCACACTGACTTTTCTTCAGGTTTCGTTCTTCAGGTTTTTATTCGTTCATACCTGATCCACTTAAGTGCCTAGTGATGATTGGCTGAAACAGATCTACCTGAGCAGGGCATGCATGAAGGTGCATGGGCCTTAATTGGGTGAGGTGCACAAGAGTACAGCTGGAACAAAAAGCTGCAGGACAGGATTTGCCTTGACCTTGAGGGTTGGTTTGGGAATCACTGTTTTATAGCATCTCTGCCTGCCTGCCTGTCTGTCTGTTTGTCTCTCTCGCTCTCTCTCCCTGTATACTTATATTAATGTACAGAAGTGATGTTAGAGATCCATGGGGAAACATGATCTGTCCTAGCTATCTAAAATCCAATGCTTAACTTCACTCCATCTCTGACCCTGTCTCTACCTGCTCTCTCTCTCTCTCTCTCTCTCTCTCTCTCTCTCTCTCTCTCTCTCTCTCTCTCTCCCTCTCTCCCTCTCTCCCTCTCTCTCCCTCTCCCTCCCTCTGTATCTGCCTGTCTATCTATTTATCTAGCTCTATGTGGAGGGGATGTTAGAGGTCCCTGGGGAACCATCCTTAGCCCCGGCTATCCGGACAGCTACCCTTCATCTCTCAACTGTACCTGGACTGTTGAAGTCAGCCATGGGAAAGGTAAGTGACATACAGAATGAGTGAGAGAGAGAGAGGCAAGTAGTGTTCACATTCACAGACACACATCTGGTACATATAAAAAAACAGTATGAAAAGGGTATGAAACCACCGAAGATGCATGCACACAAATGAAGGTGGTATGAGGTAATAAATAGTGGATAATGTATTATTAATGTGCTTCTGTATATACAGACTTAAAAAACATTGCTTTCTTCCCTAATTTCTTTTTTATAGTTTAATGATGTTACATTTAGGATATTTAGAGCGGCAGATTCAAGTTTTCAGGGTGCTATTAACTTATCTGGGAAAAATAGCCTTGAACCCTACTGATAAATTTCCATCCAAACCATTTATTTTCAAATTCTAGGTGAGCCAAATAACATCTATTTTATATTTTGTCAGTCTGACATGATGTTAGAAGTGTTGACTCTAACACTTTGACAGTGTGTCTGTGCTGTCAGCAGACTTTAAATTGGTTAGAACTGTTTATAAAATCTTTCTTAAGAGAGAGACTGTCTGTGTCTCACTGACTGTCTTCCTCTTTTCTCTCACTGTCTCTCTCTCTCACCGACTCTAACAGGGGTCCAGTTTCAATTCAATTCGTTCCATCTCGAGGACCAACACGACTACCTCCTGGTTACCGAGAACGGGAGTTTCCTGCAACCACTGGCTCGCCTGACCGGCAACGAGTTGCCTAGCAACATCAATGCTGGTCTCTATGGCAACTTCAAAGCCCAGCTCCGATTCATCTCTGACTTTTCCATTTCATACGAGGGCTTCAACATAACTTTCTCTGGTAAACTGCTTAATTGTTGTAATGTCATTCCCCATTGAGATCTAGATCCAGTTAACCTTCAGTTCAGTCAATTCAGAAGTAAATTTCCTTCTCAGTTAAAATATTGAAAACCGTCAAATCTCTCATATTCTGCTCAGACAAAAGTCTCATATTAAATTTAACATAAGTTTGGCACACTTGATAAATATCTATACATGTCTACACGATGTGCACAGCCCTATACAGCCTATAGAATAGATTTCAGCATGAGTGCAGGGCCCATTAAAAGCGCTCTAATCTAGTGCCCTTCATACCAGAGATCCAGGCTACACCCGCCCCTCATAAGTCAAGATCCCCTACCTAACAGCCCACTCAGCACTCTCCCTGACACTGGAGAGAGTGCTTAAATCTGTTGAGTCTACACTGTGGGACCTTGTGCTCCCTCCCAGATGGCATAAGCTGCTACTTAGAATCTAGCACATGGGATGTGTCACCGGAGATGTAACTTGCCAGTCTCAACATGCTCAGCATGCCAGTCCATACTGCAGCGCACTCTGAATTACAAGAGCAGTAAAATAAGGATACAATCTGTGTGCTCCAAAACGATGGTAGCCTTAGGAGAAGATAAATCTGCTGCTGCACCTTGCTGCAGACAAAATCAACACAAAGTGCATCCCAGGACAAGCTGGAGTCAACCTCTGCTCCCATAGCTTTGTAGGATGAGCCTAATCCCATCGCTGTGAATTTAGAAGCAGTATGTGCTGATCATGATCTGATCAAACTTTTGAACAAAAAAGTTATTTTTTCCAAAATATTATTTATTAACACAGACTATTTTGTACAGTTTATTTATTTATTTGTTTATTCAATCATTCATTTTATTATTATTATTATTTTTTTTTTTGTCAAATCATGAGTATCATTTTTAAATGAAACTCTTCATAGGAAAAGCAGAAAGAACTCAAAGCAAACACTTGGTAATTTTCACAACTCATAATTTATATTTAGATTTGAATGGATTGAATTTCAAGTTTATTGATCTTCATTGTTACTACATCTGCTTGCACCGCAACACATGATTGATTTATACTTTTACTGTATCAGACATTACATTCCGTGGAAAGTAATTACTTCAAATGTCCTGTCACCACCGTTGTTTCATATGTTCTGGAAATTATTATTGTTAGTTTATTCTTTTAATTTATTACAGTTCTGTAAAATATTACACCATTCATTTTAATAAAATATCATCCTAATTAGTATGCCAGGGCCAGAGAATTTTGTTTTTTTATGCCGCTGGTGAAGTGCAGAATGTCTCTCTTTTATAACTCAGGCATACGCCAACTCTAATGAGTCAATACTAGTCAATAATGGAAAAACAAACAAACAAACAAAACAAACAAAATTTCCAGTTATGATACTGAGATGTCTCAACTCTATCGAAACACGTTATAAAGAGTTTAACATCTATTTGTTTTCTGCAGAATACACCCTGGAGCCGTGTGAGGACCCTGGAATGCCTCCGTTTGGCAGGAGAAACGGTTACAGTTTCGGCGTTGGAGATACACTCTCGTTTTCCTGCAATATGGGATACCGCCTAGAGGGGGCACCGGAGTTAATCTGTCTCGGAGGGGGACGGAGAATGTGGAGCTCTCCATTACCTAGATGTGTTGGTATGTAATAACAATATCCCTCCTGCTGCCTACTGGTGCCAGATAATTGGGTGTTTTGAGATTTAGTCAGATTTTTTTTTTTTTTTTTTGTAATTTATTAGGCACTTGTCACTGGAAATTGCCAGCGTGCTTTGCTGAAAAACACTTGTGTATGTGTTCATATCAACAACACCAAGCTTAAGTGCAAGTGTAATTTTGTAAAATGTACTTGCAAATTTGTAGCTGTCACTCGTAAGAAAATACTCCATTAGTTTGCCCTCCGTCGTCATTACAATACAAACACGATACTTTTCTCTGCAACTTCTTTCTTTCACAAACAAAGGGAAATAAGATTTTACTTATTCAACAGTCTGTGGGATAGCATGAATGCCCTCTTGGGAAAATTCTGGGTCTCCAAAATATGTTGAGAAATTTGCTGCTGATAGGTTGACCGTCTTTGTGAATACAGAAATGTTTGTGTTTGTGTTGAGTGAAAGGAGAAAGGCTGTGCATTTTCAATGAACTTCTTGAACCAGGGCATTTTGAGTTCTATAGGCAGCAGACACTCAAGGCCAACTGAATGAATACATGCATGAATACATAAACAAATAAATAAATAAATAACAAAGCATGTGAACGGGCAAGAGAAAGAATAAGACATATAAAGAGACACTGAGTGAGAGAAAGAGTAGAACAAAGTGGCAGTAAACGAATGACAGGTAGTGGTATGTGGATGAATGAAGCGCCTTATTGGAAGCAGGATTTTGCATTCAGCATGCAAATATTCTTGATTTTTTCAAGGTTGCATTTTTACGTATTATTCCCTAAAAGGTTATATTGAGTGCAGTGAACTAAACTGAAACCAGACTGAGAAACATTTACAGACGTCACTATATACAAAACCACACTTTTACAAACCCAATTTCAGTTGCTGGATGAAGTGCAGCTCATATCAACGGTACTTATTTGGTGAGTTCAGTGATATTTCTGTCTGTTCTCAGTCCATTATTTATTAATGATTTGCCTTCTGTCACCAGCCCTACCATGTTACATTTGAGTCTTACAATACAAAACAGCATAGAAAATATGGCTTTCTGATTTCATCCATGATAATTATTAAGATGCGCTGCGCTCTCGGATGTTGTTTTTCTAAACCTGTTGAATAAACCAAAGTGAAAAAGACAGCCGCGAGCAGGATGATATGAAAAACAAGTGGAAGGCAGAAATAGATGCAAACATTCAAAGAGGCAGAAATAGATGCAAAAGAGACCTTTGTGAAAAGAAAATGCTAAAAAGTGTTTTGATTGCTTTGATCAGGCGCTCTCTCGAACATTTTGATCTCAGAACCTGAATGAGAATTTAACATCTACCCTGGGAGCCAGGTTCATCAAAACCCACTTGTACTGTTGTCATGTGCTGACCCATCAGAAGTAGATTCATGCCCCACTTTGGCCTGTAATCCATAATGGTGTAACCAAGCATTCTGACATCTAATGGAGAGTCAGAGGCAGCGAACAACACAAGGCTGAGGATAAATGGAGCTGGCAATCTGAAAAAGCCGAGAGGGACAAACTTCAAGGTCTTTGTGAGCAGGCAATGCCTTAAATTAGGTTTGATTTGGGTGTAGATGTAGAATCAATAAGGGGCGATAATAAGAACAAATAGCAACAGAGACAGTACTGAGGGTTTCTGCACTTCTCCACGGGTTGTGTTGTTTTTACCACAGCCACGAGCAGTTTGGGACAGTAACGGATGCAGCCAGACAGCTCAGGTGAAAAAGAGAGAGACCCGAGACAGATTATGTGTTTTTATTTATTGCTGGCGAACCAAATCTAAAAACCTACCTCGTATTCTCTTTAGCCTTAGATGATGTTAGCAGAAGCAAAGTTTGAGGCATTTTGTCATCATCCTGCACAGACTGATGCTGCAAAAAAGAGAGAGAGAGAGAAAGAGAGAGAGAGAGAGGTGATGCAGTGTTCTGTGGTATGGCCCAGTGTGGTCTGCTATATTTAGTTCCTGTGTGTTGTGTTGCATTGCTGCATGGTGTGCTGCAATGCAATACAGAGGAGGAGGAGGAGGAGGAGGAGGAGGAGGAGGAGAGGAAAGGAGATTATGACATTACACCCCTTGTTTTCATGTTATCCGTCACGTCAGCTATACTAACTTTCTCTTGTTTGGCTGCTGTTTCTGCTGTCATCAGCCTATGTATTGGTGCAAAGCCTGATCATGCAAAGATAAATCAGAAGACAGAGGTTCTGCAGGGTTACTGTGTGTTGTAGTATGGTCTGCTGTATTTTGTGCCTTTGCCTTTTTTTGTATGAATAAAGGTGAGAAAGTAAAAGCAGAAATCATGCCAATGTGGATCTGAAGTTGTATTGAGTAGGATATTGACTGAGTAGGAGACAGACTTTGTTGATTCATAGGATGTTTTGGGAAATTGTGTTTGTGGTCAGGCATGCACATCTTGGAAGAACATCCTGTTCTTGCATCGAAGATTAAATTTATTTTATTTATTTATGTATTTATTTATCGTTGAGTAGTATCCACAAGAAAGTTTGTGACAGTGGCAAAGGGTGTTTGTAGAGTAACTCTTCCATTTGATAAAATGTTTTCGTGGCCTGTCTCTTCTACTCCATCTAGAGAGACCCTTTTTGTCAGTCAGATTATATGGAAAATAAGCTGCTATTCAGTAATATAGCCGAAGAAAGGAAAGGAGCGCAAAGAAGAGGAAGGAAAGAAGAAAGAAGTGGAGAGTTGAGAGGAAAGGAGAAGACTGGAGAGGGGAGGAAGAGGCAGGATTGATTGAAGTAGAGGAGGGTAAAGAAGGCACTATTCATGGAGAGGAAGAGAGAGAGAACGAGCGAGACAGTGAGAGAGTGAGAGAGTTAAAGAGGAAAGAGGGAGAGGGTGGAGAGGTAATTTTCTAAATGGAAACTGTAGCAGCGTGATTTATTGACGATATGACAGCTGTAATATGACTATTACACCAAGTAGAGACACAGAGAGGGGGAGAAACAGAGGGAGAAAGAGGGAGGAGAGGGACAGTGATACTAGAGGGCAAAAGACAGAAGTAAAGACAGCATCTTAAGGTAAATTAGTTTCTGGCCTCCTCCACAGTACTAGATGGTGAAAATCTAGCACTTTGGAACCTGTGAACCAGTGTTTGTGTGAATGAAATTAAACACACATACACATGCACGCACACACACACACACACTTACACATGCACACAGTAGAAGTACTATTCATCTATTTCTACAAAATAAAAAGAGAATCATCACCCTCTGTAGGGAAAAAGAAACTTTTTCACTACAAGGACAAGATGTTAAAGAGGAAAAGCCAACATCGGCCTGATGTATTCTCTATGACTACTTGTACAATAGCTGGGAAACTTTTATTCAGTAGATTCACACAATGAAAAGGAAGAACAAAACATTTTTGGGGAAAAGCAAACTTGTTTTTATATAATTCCAGAGGAAATTCAAATGTGGGACAGATTTTTCTCACACCACATGTTCATTTTATCATTATAATGCTGATTTGGAGCGAGCTAATTTTAATCATTAAACCACTCTTGAATCTCTCTGTCTCTGTCTGCCATCAGCGGAGTGCGGTTCCTCAGTGGTAAACAACGAAGGGATCCTTCTTTCTCCCAATTACCCCATGAACTACGACAACAACCACGAGTGCATCTACAGCATCCAGGTAATGACTCTATTCACCTTCCAGTGTAAAAGGCTTCTTGGTGAACAAAAGCAGTGTGTCACGAACATGGAGCTCATTATGAAAATTCATTGAAGTTATTAGCTGGCTTCCGACCTTTGCGGGTGCATGTTGTCTGCTTTGTTGGTGCATAAATCTGATTTGAATTTTATGTTGACTCCAGGTTCAAGCCGGGAAAGGCATCAATATTTCTGCCAGAACCTTCCATCTAGCTCAGGGGGATATACTCAAGGTAGGCACACACACAAACACACACACTCACACACACACACAGTCTTTTCCCTTGATGTACAACAGGGAAGACAATGCCGGTGTTCTTGGTGTGTTTACTTGTTCCTCTGTCCTTCTCCTTTCTTAACATTTCTCTCGAAAACTGATCAATACCAATAAAGAAGGCTCAGCTCATGTCCTTGAGGCCTTAACTGGATCGTCTCCAGTTACTTATCATGTCGTATAAGGTACCTAGCAGTGTATTCTGCCATTCCTATTCCAGATTTATGATGGCAAAGACAACTCAGCTCATGTTCTTGGAGCATTCACCGGATCGTCCATGTTGGGTCTGACGCTGATTTCCACCTCAAACCATCTCTGGCTGGAATTCTACAGTGACCCAGAAAATACAGGGGAAGGATTCAAACTGGTCTACTCCAGTAAGTACACACCACAAACCAGTGAGCACTTTCCTCAGGAGAGTGGGATTCATGCTGGTTTACTCTATTAAATCTCCGGTTCCGTGCATTGTAGTGCTCTCTTGCTGCCATCCTCACTTCAGTTAGAGAATGGCCAAATGGTTTCAAAAGAAGATAGTCAAAAGGAAATAAATTCACGAGTTCAGCTGGCTGTGCCTGGTTATGTTTACAACTTGTGTAAGAGTGTCGTGTATGTGAGCCACAAAAAGGTGAGCTGTATATGTGCAAGTGCCAGTGAGTCATGCACCTTTGTCCACAAATTTATGTTATTACTAATATTAATGGAAAAAATGCTTTTCAGTCCTAGATCTGAGCTAATATGCAGTTCAAACTGGTACATACCATTGTTGAGTATTTGAGTACTACTTATGCAATCAAGTATGTGTAATCTGTCTTGGGGTTGAAATACACAATTTTAGTTTTAACACTGGTTACTTTTGCTGTCTTTAGTACATGTTACATACTAATATGTTTAAAACAGGAGCAGGATACACAAATAGTATACATACATACATAAGTTATATGCATGGCTTGTAGCTGGACTGCACAGTAGAACACAATCAGATCATTTCAGTAAGTATGTTTCATGTGGCAGGTGTACAAATTCCTAATGAGTGTAATATACAGGGTGAATCAATTTAATCCTCAATGGCTCTCATTTATGAAACCATCACAGAGCTCATTGCAAATTCCAGCACTGAAACGATCATAAGAAACTTGTCACGTTTGATTAACGAAGCCTTCATAGAGCTCTGATCCGAGCGTAGGATGCGAAGTGAAAGGTGTGTTCTCGTGTGCACCAAAACACACCCACGTTTGGCGGTGCTCTTTAATATGCATGTGTTGGAAGCAGACAATCTAATCGTTTAAATGGAGTCATGCACAATGATTTGCATACGCTTTGAAGTCGCTCTGTCTCGCTGCTGTACGACCAGAGCTGAGCCCTGCTTAGCCTATTCTGCTGCACCTCATCTCTCATACCAGTGCAGCTTGAAGTTAGTTTATCATGCGGTATTCACAAAAAAAAAAAAAAAAAAAAAAAAAAATGTACGCTTTGACTGGAGGAAAATTGCAGCAGCATTGTTTGTTTGAAGGAAGTAACCATTAGGTCACACTATTTTCCATACTGTTTCAACATTCATGTAGGGTACAGTTCAGACTCAGGTGGTGGGTTTCAGTAAATAATGACTGCTGGCTTATTTTGTCATGCTGTGTATGTGTGTGTAATATGCAGAGAATTGCTTCAAATGAGTATACATCCTGGCAGGCCAGAGGTGAGCATCATCTAGCAGTGCAATTATGTTCAAACTGCTGAACAGTAAGCATACACAGTTGCGTATGACGGCCATTGAGAGCATTTAGGCACACGGGTGGCTTTCTAGGTAACAGATCAAATCCTGGTTAAGGTGTTATTAAGATAAGCTATTTATATGTCCCTTCATATCCCGCTCTCCGAATTCCTAAACTGAGCACATGAACAAACAGAATATTCTGAATATTGCCATGGAAACTGAGCTCAGGCAGACTGTGAAAAACATTAAACGAGATAAGGTGTTTACATGCTTCAGTATGTCTGCTAATATTGGTATATCCCATGTACCTGTTTCAATTTTTTTGAGAGCAGCAAGAGCTTAACAGGATATGATGCATCAGCACGCTCAGAAAAAGAACCCTTGAGTATGCCATATGTACAAATAGTGCTATGCATTTAAACAAACTAATTCTGTTTCAGTGGTAGGTCTTGTAGTAAGCATCTCGAAGAGCAAACACTATAAAGAATTGTATCCTTCCCCTCTCTTTCCTTTCTCTCCCTCCGCAGGTTTTGAGTTGTCTCATTGCGAGGACCCAGGCGTGCCTCAGTTTGGTTTCAAGGTGAATGACCAAGGTCATTTCTCCGGGAGCAGCATCACATACAGATGTGAACCAGGATACACTTTGCACGGGGCTTCCACGCTGAAGTGCATGACAGGGGAGAGGAGAGCCTGGGATAACCCTCTGCCTTCTTGCATTGGTATGTAGAGATTTACTGTTAAAAAGACACACAGATACAGGCGCACACGTGTACAGGCACACACAAATGCACTCTACACAGTCATAGATGGTTAAATGGATGGATAAAGCTATATAATTAATGATAAACTGCAGGGAAATGGGGGGTCAGGGTTGATTTCACTTGTCTTTCACTTGTATTGCAGCAAGGCGTTGATAGGCCAAACAGTCTCCATCAACAGCCATTAATTCACAGTTGATAGGTAATAATTGGCCAGTAATTGACATTTATGTACAGTTATCCCAAAGCAATCTGTCAGAGCTCTCACCATCATTTCAATCCAGACCTCTTTGTCGACAATTGCAAAAGGACAAATCCAAAATAGCACATTTTCACTTAAGAAATATCTACAAAATTAGGCTCCTTCGCTTATATACCGGTCTAAAAAAACAATTCATGCTTTTCTTTCTTCCAAGATTGATTGCTGCAATATATTTCACATCCAGAAACATCTAATTTGTCTAACACCCAGCAGCCAGAACACTGAACCACATCAGAAAACACAATCACATAACCTGAAGCGCAGCACTAGTCATTGTCTCCATGCATGTGCATGTATTGATTGCAAGCTCTACATCTCATGTACAGTACAAAGCATTATGTGGCCTTGCCCGGCAGCATGTTGCGTTGCCTATTCGCTTGCTACCTATGCAAATTCTCTGACCAAAGGACTTGCCATTCATCATTTTCAAAAGAAAACGTGAGCAGGATTATCTCCTACAAGGCCAACTTCCCCCGGAGTCACTTTCTTGCCATCATCAGGGACTCAGAAGCCATCTTGGTTTTTAAGTGAAGACTGAAGGACCATTTATTCAGCACCGCTTATTATCTACCTGAAGTCCCTCTACCCAACACTTCCATTTCCTTTCCTGCTGTGCTTGATTTGCGGTCTGCTCCTGTACACTGCTCTTGTTTTCCCTCATTGCCCTGGTGTCTACATAAACACACACACACACACACACACACACACACACACCTCAGCTCTCATCTTGAAATCCTCTTCTTTGTTCTCTCTTTTTCTCTCTCTTTCTACCTGTATTTGTTTCGGTGTTATTCCACAAAAGCGCTGAGTGATAAACCTGTTTATTAGAATCGCTTCATAAATCAATTTTAGTTGACATGTTTTTGCAGCAGCCATTTTCATCGCTGCATGTAAGCATTTGGTTTAATTCATTCAAAACAGCCTATTATGAAGCTTTGTCAACCTTCCTCAGTGCAATGATATATTTTCAAACATTCCATTAGTATACCATTACCTTAATTTAGAGGGTTTTTTTGTATATATATATTCATAATTTCAGAGCTTTTAACATTGATAGGGAAATATCACACCACATTTATGAATACTCATGTCAGCAAGCCAGTAGTGGTGATTTATGTCACATGCAGTTCCACTATGACTCTTTATTCCCATGATCCTCCTAAAACTCTCTGAGACACATAGTTGACTCCTCTTGTTGCTTACAGGAATGAAGATGTTGGTCTGTAGTACGCAGAAAGTTATGGGATTGCTCTGTATAATCCCAAAAGCAGTTCTCATTCATGGGTCAGGACATAAGTATTTGAGGCTAGGTACTTTCACTTGGTGTCCCATTGTATTTGGAGCTTGTTGTGTGCTGTGCAGCCATTTTGACTCCTACCTGGTGACTGTGTGGTTTAACATTTATTGTCCAATTAAACTCAAACAAATGCTTAGCCTATCAGGAGGAACACAAAATGGCTGCTGTGACCGGGCCCCAGAAGGGAGCTGTAATAGTGTAACAGCAAGCCCAATGTTTTTAAACACCTTCCTTTCGTCAGCACCGCCTCTGAACTTTCTGATTTCTGATTCAGCCTAATAAGTCTCTCTCGCTCTCACTATCAATAATGAAACAGTCATAAAGCCACTGGCTGATATTCTCTGACTTTATATTTTAGCAATGACATACAGTGACCTTAGCTAACCTCCAGTCTTAATATCATATTGCCTCGTATTATTACTTATAATCTTTCTTGCTTCACCCTTGTTTCCCTCCTTCTTTCTTCTCGTCTGCCTCGTTTTCCTCCCTCTATCTACCCTCTTTCCCAACTCCTAGTCTTAATATTGCTCCTACTACTACAGATAATATATTCTAGAAAAGGAGGTTGGAGAGCCCGGGGGAGGAGGGAGGAAAAGAGGGAGGGGAAGTGCGGCGGGGAGGGGGGTTGCTGTGAAAGATATTACAGAGAGAGACAAAAAGAGAGGGGGAATTATTTCCTGTTATATAATGGCTGGTGATTCTTTAGGGAGGAATGCAGGATCAGCACTTTGTTGCTCTTCTCCTCTCCCCTCTTCTCTTCTCTTCTCCTCTCCTCTTCTTTTCTCCTCTTCTCTTCTCCTCTCTCCTGTTCTCTTTCCTCTTCTATCATTTCTGTGTGAGAGAGATAGAGACAGAGACAGAGAGAGAAAGATAGTTTGATTCTTTCGTTATCCATTTGTCACCGCGATGATCATTTAATCACTGTTCATTGGCTGCTGAGGTGAGCTGAGTGGATCTGATTGGCTCGATAAACAGCCGCTGCAGACAAATAACTGGCTGACCTGTCATACATCACAGACACATGCACGCACACACACACACACACACACACACACACACACACACACACATAGATTTCATTGAACTACTGTACAGTTTGTCTTTAGAATTATGCTAATCAGAGAGACATCTGCATCTGTTTGCATGTATAGGTTGTTATTAACAGCCTCGACTGTCTCTCTCCTCTGTTCTGTGTTAATGTGTGTATGTGCGTGCATGTGTGTGTTTGTGTGTGTGTGTGTGTGCGTGCATGTGTGTGTTTGTGTGTGTGCCATAGCGGAGTGCGGAGGTCGTTTTAAAGGCGAATCCTCAGGGCGGATCCTTTCTCCAGGATACCCATTTCCTTACGACAACAATCTGCGTTGCACCTGGACCATCGAGGTGGACTCAGGCAATATTGTCAGGTAATATGATGATGATGATGATGATGATGATGATGATGATGATTGGGATTGTGACACAATCCTGACTTGATCCTGACTAAGTCCTTCTCCACTGTAACTGTAAAGTTAAAACATCAAGGCCCAATCTGTAATTGCAGTTTGATGCCACCTGTTGAGCCACTGCTCCTCCACGCCTGGCTTTGTTTTCATTTTGATTATGAGATCGCCAATATTTTTTTTTTTTTTTTTAAATTTTCAATTAACTAAAATTTTTATTCAAGAATCGGTGACATGTTAATGAGCAAAATAAATGATTATTTGAGCTGCAGTGGGACTGACAGCTGAGGTAATTCTCGCTGTGAAAGTGTTACCCTTTGGAAATCGCCGAGTGTATCCATAATTTATATTTAAAAATCCCTTACCGAGGCGTATATATTGTAAATTAAGTCGTTTGAACGTCAGAGTAATCCACAAATGCTCTATGATCAGAAGAAGTCTTAGGGGCAATGTTCCTGAGCAGTCTGCCAAAAACTTTAAGCGAGTTATAACTTTAATACATAATTATCATATTTGAGATTTACAGTAATTTATTCTGTTCATACTTTTTTCTTAAGCAATTTCTCTTCCATCTCCTCTCCTCTCCTGTTTAATGTTTAATGTCTCAAATTATGAATATAATAACCCATACTGCTAATAATTGTATTGTTTTTATGCAAATTGCAGTCTTCAGTTCTTGGCATTTGACACGGAGGCTAGCCATGACATGTTGAAGGTTTGGGACGGACCAGCGGAGAATGAAATGTCTTTGGCAGAGCTCAGTGGCTCTCTGCTACCTGAGGGAATCCATTCTACCCTGAACACCGTCACCGTTCAGTTTGAGACGGATTTTTACATCAGCAAGTCAGGATTTGCTATTCAGTTCTCCAGTAAGTAACGATGAGCATTAATCACAATTAGAATAATATGGAAATCCTTTCTGCTGTTGTTGCTGATTCCATGGCTTCTTTATGCATTTCAGACATATCATTTTGCTTTTTTGACAAGTTTTTCAGACAGTATGTATGTTGTGGTGGCTATAGGTGCTCAGAGTGGCCACCATTCTTGAGTGCACATATAGAAATATGCCTGTGAAACAGCAAACCTTTTAAACACAATAAACTGGCACAACAAACACAAATAATCACTGCCATCTGACCAATCGGGAATGTTCATGACATTTTATTTATTTATTTATTTATTTATTTATTTATTTTTTTTACAATTACTTCAATTATTGCTATTTTTAGATAAACACATCAGTCTAATTGCCATAATTATTCAGTGTGACCCAGATGCCGACATTAACAAGTCTCTTCTCTTTCTCCTTCCTTCCTCCATCCATCTCTCCCCTCTCTTTCTCTCGTCTCTCTCCCTTCCTTGCCCCTCTCCAGGTTCAGTAGCTACAGCCTGTAGGGACCCAGGGGTGCCAATGAATGGCAGTCGTAGTGGAGATGGTCGTGAGCCGGGGGATTCAGTGTCCTTTCAGTGTGACCCGGGATACGAGCTCCAGGGCGATGACAAAATCACCTGTATACAGGTGGATAACAGATACTACTGGCAGCCCAGCCCGCCCATCTGCATAGGTGAGAAGTCCAGCTTCTCAAGCACATATCCTGTTTATATACCATTTGCATCTGAGTCTGGGCCTTAGCACTGCTCAAGGACGCTTCTCTGAGGGATTTTGAAGACGAATGTTTTACTGAAGCTGCAGATAGCTTATATTTGGTGCTAATATTCAGCATCTTTAAAACTGAAAGTTACTTTGCAAGAAACATAAACAAAAAAGACTAGAAAACTGTTTCTAGAGTAAATCTCCTTAACGTTTGAATAAACAAGATGACCAAAGTGAATACTGCAAATGTAAAATGAAAAAGATGAGAAATACACAGTTAAAACTCTTTAAAGGAAATAGGAGTTTGGGAATAACTCATATCAGAGAGAGGAAGAGGGAGCATGGGCACACTGGTGTACAATATTTTAAAAAGGCACATATGGGCTAAATATATTGGTAAATTGATAAATTGCTGTAGCCCTAATGTGGAGTGACATTATTCTTCCTTTTGGCAACTAAAACAATCTTTATCTTAGTAATGATACATATGGTTTTAGTTTTTACATACTACTGATTTTGAATAAAAACATTCACTCAACTTTCATGTTTTTCATTATAGTAAGTGAACTGAAATTAGGTTTTTATTCCATATGCTTGAATTTGTAGAATAAACAAAGTGCCTTCTCTTGTGTTTCTGCTGCAGCTCCCTGTGGAGGAAACCTAACTGGCTCCAATGGTTTTATATTGTCTCCTAACTTCCCCCACCCCTACCCCCACTCCAAGGACTGCGACTGGCTCATTGCTGTCAACTCGGACTATGTCCTGTCACTGGCCTTCATCAGGTAAATAATCCAAGTCATCATTTTAGGTTAACGTGACTTGATTGAAGTGACACCTTCTCATTTTGAATCCAACTCTGTTGTTTTTCTGAAGCAGACACCTGCCACAATGTAGAATGAAAACTCTTGAGTTACTGGTACTTCTTGTAATCCATTCACCACAATGGGTAATGAACCACAAAGGTCATGTCAATCCCTGTTGGATGATGAAGGCCCAGTAACGACCAGGCACCTTCTTAATTTATCTTGCTGCATAAAGCGTGGATGAAGCATGGTCATTGCTGCTTCGACTGCGACTACATAAGACTCCTGAATTGTGACACTATTTTGGTTAGACTTGAAAGTTCGTAAAAGCATCCATCATTCAGTGCCCTGGTACACTGACAACTCGCTAAGCTTCCAGCACCATACAGAATATACTTTCTGTAATAAATAAGGAACAAGCCACTGCTGTTGGTTTCTGGTGGACGGGCAGCCCTGGAATTTCATGTCGACACATTTTCTCTCCCCATCTCCTTTCCCGCTCCTTTCCCATCCCCGTCTCTCGCTCCAGCTTCAGCATTGAACCAAATTATGACTTCCTGTATATCTACGATGGTCCGGATAGCAACAGCCCTCTGATTGGCAGTTTCCAGGACAGCAAACTGCCAGAGCGAATAGAGAGCAGTTCTAACACCATGCACTTAGCCTTCCGCAGTGATGGGTCCGTCTCTTACACTGGCTTTCACCTGGAATACAAAGGTAAATATATTTTTTAATAGTAGCACCTCCATCATTATGTATACATACACTATATAGGTACTGTTAGGGTAGCCTCTACTTATCTAATTGCCTCTAATATTAGCTAATTATCTCAGAGTCCAAGATAATAACCAATACTGCAACTAACAAAGCACAAACCACACAATTTACATTCTGCTGGGAGGATTCAGCTCTCCTTTTCTGTTTGCTTTGCCTCCTTTGATATGTTACCCTACAAAGGACACTTTTAGTATTACAATCCATCCACCATAGCATCACTATGACCTGCATATCAACAGAGAGCAACACTGGCAACATTTCTTTGGCATTCAGGGCTCAAATGGTTTGTCTCTTAAGTCGGATGTCACCCTGATACAAATACAATGGGGATGGACGTATCATCTATCCATCCATCCATCTATATATCAGTTTTCCCAGCATGCATTGGGCAGAAGTCAGGCTAACACCCTAGATAAGTTGCCAGTCTGAAGTGTGTCTTCATTTCTGAAATGGAAACAGAAATTAGACGCTCCTCCCTGCTGGAGATGTCCTTAGCGTTATGATTGCCACTTTGTAACTGTCACTTGTTGAAAAATAATTTTAATATTGCCTGCTCTTCAATGTGATTACATCAAGGGTTGTTTTCTTTCTTATCTCTGTCTTCCACAAACAAGGAAGCGTAGGAAATGAGTTTTAAAGCTTTAGCAGTTACCATAATAGAATGCCTCAGATGTCTCCGGGGAGGAAGGCACGTCTTCAAAATGTTTTAAGAAATATACTGCTGATACGTTAACTCATACTTTGAACAAAGAAAAGTACACTAGCAAAGCTATACTACGCAACACCAATATCTGGGATTTTTCCGTCCCCACTGATGATAAGTAAGCACCATGGTGACTTTAAGCCGGAAAATGTACTACATGAAATTTTTTTTTTGAATTGGCAGAGAAATAATGTGTTTGTCAGAGGAGTTAGTTTCACTTACTTACACATAAGTGCAAGTAAGACAAGGCTTCCGTGGGACTGAGTGGAATTACATCTCAAGTTGGTGCGGGGTAGCCAGTAATCTTTTGGGAGTGGGGCCAAAGCCATCATTTGCAGGATTCATGTAGCATACAGCCTGTGGATGAAGTTATCATTTCTGCTTCATCTTTGCAAAGGCAGCTAAGTCAAACAGACTGTTACAAAGGGCAACTAAATGCACGCTGCCTCGCTGATTACAGTGCAGGGGTTATTTATTATTCAGATTTTCTTTATTATTCATGTCTGTCTGTCTCACCTCTCTAATTCTGCTCCTCTCCCTGCAGCCAAGCTGAGAGAATCGTGTTTTGACCCAGGTGTGGTACTGAATGGGACCAGATTGGGATCCGATTATAAGCTTGGCTCGACTGTTACCTTCTATTGTGAGGCCGGATATGTTTTGCAGGTACAGAAACTCAAAGAAAAAATCAACAGGGTATTTTTTAGCTGAAGAACCAAGATTCTGGTTAAGTTAAGATTACATATTGATTGATTGATTTTTCTGTCTGGAATGTCATTTTTTGTCCTCTAGGGTTATTCCACCCTAACCTGCAGTATGGGAGACGATGGCAGACCTGGATGGAACAGAGCATTACCTAGTTGTCAAGGTAACAGCCACGTCCCCCTAGCCAAAAACACCCACCACACACACACACACACGCACACACACACACACACACACACACACACACACACACACACGCACACACACACACACACACACACACACACACACAGATTTTCTTAGGATAGTCCATCAATTGTAATCATGCATGACTAACTGTGATAATCACACTGCATGTGCATTATCACTCACACGTTTGAAACTGTGTGTGTGTGTGTGTGTGTGTGTGTCCTGTCTCCAGCTCCGTGCGGCAGCCGTTCCACAGGTACAGAAGGGACCGTTTTATCTCCAAACTTCCCCAGGAACTACACTGCTGGACACAGCTGTGTTTACTCTATATCTGTACCTCGAGAGTTTGGTAAGCTTATTCTCTCTCTCTCTCTCTCTCTCTCTCTCTCTCTCTCTCTCTCTCTCTCTCTCTCTCTCTCTCTGTGTCATACACACACACGTGCACACATGATTGCAGTTCATAAAACTAAGAAGTTTTTGTTATTTGATTTATTGGAGTTTCATACTTTTGTGCACTAAATGAGCGGACAACCATAGTTGGCGAGTGTGAGTGAAACTACAATAAAAACAGCCATTATTATGTCTTTTTCCTCTTTGGTTCCACCGGTGTTTGATGTTTGATGTGAATTTTCCAGAAATCTATAATTGTCTGTGCAGTAGGTGACGAGACAACAGTCAGCAGAGCGAAGCCTGTGATCACAATAACTTTCTTTGTGTATTCTCTTATTGTTCCAACTTAAACTAAATGATGTGAAATGCCATTAGACCTGCTCTGATTTTGCAGGGGTCACAGTGGGACCCCCCCCTCAGCCCCCTTTAGGGCTCTTAGATCGTTCTGGAGATACTACACATGATCAAAAGACTCTTGCCGGGCACAAGTTATTATTTGATTCCTGTGCAGAGTTTCATCATTGAAATGACATTTAAATATGAGGCTTTTTTTTTTTGTTTTTATCTCTATGCGTTTGATCACTGGTCTTTAAGCCAGTCATAGCTGACACATTATAAAGATATGCATATTTTTAAAGATTGCTTACATAAAGCCGGGCTATGTTGGGAGTGTGATGTCATTTTAACAAAATGTAAGTCTCTTCTAATTGTTACAATGGCTAAAACAGCTTACTTTAAATATGTGAGCTCTTATTAATTACTGAGTATTTGTGTAACTGTAATCACCAACATGATCCATTTGAATATTTAAACTCAGGGAGAAATCGAATCCTTTCCACTTTATTTTAGATTACTTTTCTCCAAAGTAGTGCATGTACAGTTAACGTGACAATGAAACAGCATTTTTAGAGCCTTTTGTTTGATTAATTTGTTGTATTTCCTGCAGAGAGAGGTTGTTGGGAGCGAGGCTTCACACGTGGAGGGTTTTTTCAAAAATGTAAACCCACAGGACATCAAGTAGCAAGAGAGAGGCAGTTTGATTTGATTGTAGGAGCATGATTGTTCAAAAATGTGATGTTAATGATTGTGTAAAATTTTTCTCACACCTACTGGTTTATCATCAATTAATCTGTCAGTGAGTTTTATTTAAAGTGCAGAATCACCTTGCATCATGACCACAAAACACTTTACAACCTAAAATAACACATAGGACAAAACATCCAGCACACAAATAAAATAATACAATTTTAAATAAAACCACATAGAAACATGTCTATACTATATAATTAAAACATATAGGATGAAACACACAGCAAATAAATAAAATAACAATTGAAATAAAATGACCACAGTAAAATTGGCAGTGTTAAAGCGATGTTAAAAAGGCACTGGACACAACCAAGTTCTAGGTTTCAATGAAGTGAATAAAGGTAGGTTTTCAATCATTCAGTTTAAAAAAAATCAGTTTAATAAAGATGTAGTTCATTCCGTGGCATTTATTTTTAGATAAGTGAATATTCCAGCATGGGAAATTAGCAAGTTAACAAGTTGTAAAAGTCATTTTTTTTCCCCAATGTGTCTATAAAGTGTTTAACAAAGTACACAGATTTAATTTGATTAGTGCTTTAATTTCAGTTATTTACAGTGTCTTCATTAATTTTTCAAGATGTGTAAATTTACATTGTGTGTAATATGTCACATCGCAACATTGTGTATTAGCATCTAAATGAGACGTTGACACACTGCTCGGTTCAACTAGCTAACCGGGTCTGATTTGAGCTTTTGCAAACAATCAATAATAGGTGGATATGAGTGTCAGTGATGTCCAATTATGCCCTGTGGCGTTATGAATAAATGCCAGCTCTCCCTAAGGCTGTTGATGGTTGCTGTCTCGTTACATTTGTATGGAGGCTTTTGGAGTGTCAGCTCCATGTAGAAGTTTTGACTGGGAGAAGCCAAGATTTGTTTGCCCTACATATTGTAAAAGACACACAGACAGCCTCCCTGTACCTCCCACACACCGAGACAGAGAGATTGTGAAGCTTGTTCTGTTAACTTGTAGTGCTGTAACTTCACACCGTGCCCAAATTGGTTTTGATCAGCCATCGCCGTAATAGAAGTTATGCTCATGCAGTAAATGTGATCCTGAGTGGTGTAGCGGTAGCTGTGTCCCAGTTCAATTGTTTTTTTGTTTTTGTGTTTTTTTTTTTTTTCTAATAAAAAGTAAAGGTTACAGGCTGCAATTTTTTGTGAGATTAATGTTATCCTGCTATATGTAATCAGTTATCCCCAAACCTTGAATGGCGAAGGGTTTTAAATGTGTTGCTGATTAAGAAGAAAAGTGAGGGAGAGAGAAAGGCATATCCTGAGAAAAATCTTAAAAAATAAACAAATAAATAAATAAAATAAACTCTGGAATGAGGAAGGGAGCTCTGAATTAATGAGGCAAAGAGAGTTAATATTAATGCTACTATAGTTTTAATTCCAGAGAAACTCAAAAGTAGCTGTCAAACTGGAAAACAATGTATGTGTGTATTTGTGTGTGCATGGGTGTGTGTTAAAGAGAGCAGGAGAACAAGACAGTGAGCGTGTGCGTTGTCGCTGTGTGTGGAGAGTCAGAAAAAGAGGTTGTGTGTCTTTGCGTGCATGTACTTTTTTTTTATTTTTACAATCTGCAATGCAGAAGGATTCTCGGTACTGAGCCATGTGTTTAACCCAGTGTGGGACAACTCCGCTGTGATCACTTAGCTCTGTGTGTGGTGTGTGCGTTTATATGTGTGCGTGTGCGTGAATGGTCCTTTTGTTATCTCAGCATGAGAGCAATCCTCTGTGTTGTCTTTGCAATAAGCTCACGCCTGCGTGCGTTCATGTGTCATGAGTGTGTTCTGGTCTGAAGCTGTGCTGTTTTGAAGCGGAGTCAGCTGTGAGCTCCTCCACATGCTCTGGGCTGTCTAGATATCGCTGACTGACCTGCTGACCCGCTGGGGAATGGAGGAGACACAAATCACTTTCCTGCAGATTTCCTTAAAATCTATACGCAGGGAAAGCTTTTAACTCTTTCTGCTGACAAGGAGAATCCCATCATTACTCATGTCTGCTCAACACCCAGCCCCCATCCACATCCACACCTCCACACACTTTTATTGTCTGACTCCCACCTCGCCACCCTTTGAGCTCTCATCCCTGCAGGGATTAATTGGCATCAACCAAAAATCCAAACTGTGTGGGTCCTTTCATCATATTTTAAAAAGAAACTTAGAAAATCAGATATCCTTTGTGAGCCAGAGCAACAATTTTGCTGTATTCAGATCAGGTTTCAAAAGAACTCCACAGAGAGAGAGAGAGAAACGGCCCTGTGTAAAGTGACCAGTGACCTTCTCGTAGCAGAATATCCTTGGCAATGTTCAGATTTAATCCTTTACACCTCAGCCTCAGGGGTGAGTAATGGAGGGAGAGAGAAAGAGGGAAGGAGAAGGAGAGATAGTAAGAGAGTGAAACAGAGTGTGTGCTTATGTGCATGTGCACCTTTACGCACTGGTGTGTGTCAAGTGCAAGCGAAGGGGTAGCCAGCTCCACTGAGGCTGAACTAAATGTAATTTATCCTAAAGGACCTTTCTCTTCTTTTCCGGAAGCTGCAGACAAACAGAGGTTTCCCTTTATGCCAGTATGACTGTGCTACCTTTATATTTATGTCTTTATTGTGTGGATGTAAAGCTGCTCTCCACTGATGAGACAGAAAATTGTCAATGCGCACTATGAACTGCCACCTCTTATAATGTTGTGTAACCACTGTGTCTTATATCAGTATATATGCTTTAATCACCAACATACTTACATCTGACACCTTAACTGCCTTGATTTAGTTTAAAAGCCTTTCTATGTGTATCACCATTGTGTAGTCATGTACATGATTCCGTTTCATAGTCACAACAAACAGAATACGTCTGGTTCACTGTTCACTGTGAACTAACAGCTAGAACGAACAAAGGCCTTTGTTTCCTATAACATGGATGAGCTAACCTTGAAGACTTGATCTATTTCTTGGCTCATATTTCATTCATATTTCACTGTGTTCACTTCCATTTGTATTGGTGTGTCCACTCATCATGTAACCTATGACCAACAGCAATAGTATATTCAGTGTATTTTATCTTATTCAGTACTATAAACTCTGTATTCTCCTCAGACATGATTCTGGTTCCCAATCTGCAAATTTAACAAACTGTTAAACTGACATTCACTTGTCTTGCATTTTTCCTAAACAGCGGCATATGACTTATCATCGTTTTAATGACATTTTGCTTTCAAACAAGATATAGAAATAATTGAAACAATGTGAGGGAATACAGGGCCGAAAGACTGCAACCTGGTGGCTCAGCGGGCTACAGCAAATACTTTGTACTTGTGACATTGTGGGTTTGACAGCTCGCCACCTGTGCCACTTGCCATTCCCTCCCGCTCTGTCCTATCTCTGCTGCCACTCTGCTGTGCACTGTTTAATAAAGTAGAAACACCATGGAATAACAGTAGAGGACACTTTGGGACAGAAAAGCCTCTTGCCAAACTGTCATGTATTGACAAATGTGAGACACTTTTTGCCAACGCTAGCATTTTATACATTAGCTGACAGTGTTGATGCACCATAGCCAACAGTCTGGAGAGGTGGTGTGTAATGAAAGTAAAGTGATGTTTTGGTTTTTAAGTGGCATGATTTGTAATTTTGTGCCAATATTTGGCTTCAAATAGAAGTTGACATACCAGGCACACCAGCTTAATGACGGTTAAATTAGGTATTACAGTTTGAATTTATCATTAGGAGGTCAGGCAAAGGCAGCGGCTTGGAATAATAATTTGCAGCCGTTCAAGTGTGGTTTACATCTCTCTCTGTCTATCTTGTTTCCCTTCTCTCTTGTCCCCAGTCCTCTTTGGTCAGTTTGTGTTGTTCCAGACTTCTCTGAATGATGTGGTAGAGATCTACGATGGACCCACTCAGCAGAACACACTGCTGTCTTCTCTCTCCGGGTCTCACTCCGGTAAGAACGGATGGATGAGTATATAGATCCCATACGGCACATTACGTTCACCACTTGAGCCCTAATCCAACCTCTCTGTATCTCTCTCTCTCTCTCTTTCTCTCTCTCTCTCTCTCTCTCTCTCTCTCTCTCTCTCTCTCTCTCTGCTCTTATATAGGTGAGTCTTTGCCTCTAAGTTCGGGTAACCAGATTACCATAAAGTTTACCACAGTTGGCCCAGAAACTGCCAAAGGGTTCCACTTTGTCTACCAAGGTAAGCCAATTACATGTTGCCAAACACAGTTGAGGGTGAGGTCAGTAGTCAAAAGAAAACATCATATCTCGGCCAAATCAGTATCACAGGAATAAAGCATTTGTCAATATGGGCAAAATCAAATACTGCAATATAGTTTTTCTGAATACTTTTATCTTGTGACTATAGGAAATACTACTCGTGCTTTTATAAAATAGATTTTTGATCAACAGTTATTAGTAATGTTGATGTGATGACCAAGCAGGTAGAGACAAATTTCATTATATACATTGCGAACAGTCTAATGAGTTCAGAATATTGCATCTCTTTATTGTATCGCAGCCTTTAAAAACAGGAAGAGACAACACTTGTGCCATATCATGATATAATTATATATAAAATCCCAAATGATATATAGTCTCAAGTCATGATAGTGATAGAATATATTGCCCAACTCCAGGCACAAGGTTTGCAGAACTAACTCAGCAAATAAAGTACAATGTCAGTGTAATGTTGAGGTAAAAACATAGTGCTGCTGTTGATTTGCGAAGTTTTTGTACAATAGCAATGAGACGCTGTATGTGTATGTTACAAATAATTGTCCTATAACTGTTTCAGTTTGATGTCAATTTGATGTCACACCTCTAAATTTGTAGCCATTTTCACGTTATCTAGATTAAGTTCATCGGGGACACACGACACCAGGAAGGAAAGAAGCTCAGTAATAATGGTGATGATTGCACCTCTGTTCAAGTGCTGCTAGCATCAACACCTTTTAATGCTTGCTTGGCATCATTTTTATTTCCGCAGCTGTACCTCGGACCAGTTCCACCCAGTGCAGTTCAGTCCCTGAGCCACGCTTTGGGAAGCGCCTTGGCAATGATTTTGCCGTGGGCTCCTCAGTGCAGTTTGAGTGTAACCCTGGTTATGTTCTGCACGGCTCCGCGGCCATACGTTGTGAGAGTGTCCCGGACAACCTGGCACAATGGAACGACACCCTGCCGACGTGTATAGGTAAACACACGTGCAAACACCACAGCTTAGCCTCGACTAAACCTGCTTACATGAAAGCCAACACACTAAATCTTGCAGTAGTGTCTTTAAAATCACCATGAAATGACATCACATGACTTCTGCTTCCTGTAAAACAGAGCATCTTAAATAGTGACATCACCCTGCACTAGTGGGTCTGCATTAAAATTTCAACCAATAAAACTTTTACAAATCTTTAAACATCCTTTCTCATCCACCTATCCTTCAATTAAAATTGTGTTTCTCTCCCCAACTGACATCCTATTGGTTTGCTCTTGTGAATGATCTTTCCCTGTACTATGTCCTGCCTAAACATCCTTTCAACAGGAAATACATAAAATCACGAAAGTAAGAGTCCATTTCATGGGGTCTTTAAGGTGGTTTGGTCAGTAATGTTGCTCTGTGGTCATGGGAGCACATACACACACACAGACTCACACACACATGCACCAACTGTTGTGTTAAAATCTCCTTTCCCCTGCTGGCAGGTGAGGCCTAAGAATGGCCATGTTGGTCCATCTGTCCATGTGTCCATCAATTCAACCCTTCACTTAAAGGCAACTATATCAAAATATATTTGCCTGATTGCTATTATATTTGGAAAGCACGTTCTTGGTCCTCATAGGATGAACTGTCAACTTTGATGACTTGATGATTGATGACTTAGCTCCACCCTCAGGCCAAAATGTGAGCTTTGCACAAAAGATACCACAAAATATAATCGTGGTTTGCCATATTTGGTAGATGTGTTGATCTTCTTGATTGTGATGACTCTATGAGCAAATTCCTTGGTAATCCTGCCATTTTCCATTTCCTGCCATTTGACTTGTACACAACATACCTTTTAAAGTAATGGATGGATTACCAAGGAATTTGCTCAGTGTATTCATGTTTGCTAGGGAAAGAAAACAAAATCAGTTTTGATGTCACCATCACCTTTCTTTGTGCACCACCCTTAGGCCAAAATGACAAGTTTGATATCTCACAATCTGTTGGGCAGAGTGTCTTGACATTTGATGAGCACATTCATGCTCCTGCAAAATGAAGTCTTTTAATTTTGCTGACCTAATGACCTTAACTGTAGCATCACCCGTAGGCCAAAATGTCAAATTTGATATCTCAAAATCTTTTGGGTGGATTGCCGTGAAATTTGGAAAACACGTTAATGCAACCTTGTTGACTTGATGACATTTACTGTAGTGCCACCCTAAGGCCAAAATGTCAAAACCCCATTCTCCCCTGACATGCAGCAAGCCAGCAGGGCACCAGTGATGGAGGGCCCATTCTTGTTTTCTCTCTCTTCTCTCCTCTGACCTGTCAACATGTTAACTCACTATTTTCTCTCTTTCTGTCCTTCTTTCTATCCATATCAGTTCCCTGCGGGGGTGTGTTGACTTCTCGTCGTGGGACCATCCTGTCACCTGGCTATCCCGAACCTTACGACAACAACCAGAACTGTGTGTGGAAGGTTTCTGTTCCAGAAGGGGCAGGAATACAGGTAACACCTGTTAACTCTGCTTCCTGTGTGATTTACCAATCTTTGGCTACAAAGCTTAGCTGGCAGGATGTCAGAGTAAAGGTAGCATTGGTGGGATGAATGGGTGGATGTTTGGTGAGACAGAGGGACCTTGCAGAGATGACTTGATAGGGTCTAAATGAAAGAGATCATACCAGATTATGTGTAAGACAAACCATTCTCACTGACAATGCACATACTGAAAAAGAAAAACAAGAGACAACTCTCTCTCTATCCCCCCAGATACAAGTGGTGAGTTTTGCTACAGAACATAACTGGGACTCTCTGGATTTCTACGATGGAGCTGACAACCACGCACCAAGACTGGGCAGCTACTCTGGTAATCCTCTCTTTCAGTATCTTTTAGAGATTTACTGAGAATTACGCCATATTATTTTTGCAAAGAAATAAACAAATAAATTAATACATTTTGACATATGACAGTGATTCAAAATGAGACAAATCTGCAACAGACAAGGAGGGTAAAACATCCAAGTAATGATCTCAGTCATATGAAAACATACAGGCAGTGAGTTGCTGACTAATTACAGTAAGTAACTCTCAACTAGTCAGCAACCAGTTTAGAGTTGAGCTATGACTTTTATGACAAAATAAAGTACATAACAGGTAACAAAAACATGTGTCATAAAATAATGAAATTTAAGCAATGGAGTTACTGAAGGAAGTGACAAGGACTAGCCAGTGCAGAAGTGTCTTTGCTTACCTGGTATGTAACTTGTTTTCATTTTCTCCTGCTAGGTTTCAGACTTGACAGTACTGTAAAAGTTGGCAGCCACACATAGTAGTGTTTGTTTACATTTGACACTGGGGACAATGAGGTTTTAAAACAAAGATTGCTTCCAATAGGCCTATCTGAGAAGGCAGTGAGATGGTTTGCCAACTATCTCTCTGGTTGATCCCAGATGGGTTTGAACTGTTTTGAAGGGTGTTCTCCAAGGTTCAATGCTGGGGCCCCTCTTATTTACCATTTATGTCAACAGTTTGGATAATTAAATTGCTAATGCAACTCTCCATCTCCATGGTGATGATATTGTCATTTACTGTTGTGTGGATTCTTTGACCACTGCTTTTAACAAACTAAAATCTGCTTTTAATATTTCACAGTGAAATTTGTTTCAGCTGAAACAAGTATTGAATGCTGATAAAACTATACTCTTAGTTTTATTGTTTTTTTCCCCAACAAAAAACAGACGACACACTCTCCCACCAAGTGTGACTGTCCTCAGCAAAATCATTGAACTAGGGTCTTCATACAAGTTTTATTTATTTATTTATTTGTTTATTTATTTAGCCAGGTGAGAGTCTTAAAGCACATGTTCAGCAGTTGGTGTCCAAATTGAAGCTGAAGCTGTTTATTTTCGGAACCAGACTTGTTTTTTTCAAGGATACATGTGATTTGGTTTCACTGGTTGCATTTCATTCCTTGATTATGCCGATGTGTTATACATGCATGCTTCAGCACAATGCGTATGGTCTTTAGACATAATCTATTGTGGGCACAGAGGTTAAATTGTAAAGCTGTTACCCATCATTGCTCCCTTTGTGCTTGTGTTAGCTGGCCTACATTATGTACAAGGAGACTGTGCCACTGGTACATCTTTATTTATAAGACTCTGTTAGGTCTGCTCCCATCCTATTTGATCTCTTGCATTTCACAGAAAAGTCGTCCCAACTATAGGCTACGTTCACAAAGCTTACTTTCACTCGAATTATCAAAGGTACAGACTGAGGTGGGTAAGAGAGTTTTTAGGTTCTGTGCCCTATTTAACTGGAACATGCTCCAAAATAAACTGAAACTTAAGGACCTATTTACTCTGCGTGAATAAAGGAATTAGAAGCAGACTCTATTTCCACGTTTTTGTTTTTCATAGTTAATGACATGGCTGATTCTCATACTGTAAATCTGTTTTATAAACTTTTTATTTTATTTTATTATTATTTATTATTATTATTATTATTATTATTATGTATTTTTTTACAGTCTATTTCACTACTAGGATTGTGCATCTCCTAAACAACCAATGACAAGACCTTTAATCATAATGATTGTAACAGTCAAGTTCAAGTTTATTTTCTAGCCCTTTTCAACCCTTTATAGGCCCACAGTTTATGACTCAGTCCTCATGGCAGGCAAGAAAAAGCTCTTAAAAAACAGCAGCTAATATGGGTAAAAATGGAAGAAATCTGGGGAAGGATCACAGAGAGAGGGAAACCCCTTCTTGGCCGGCCAAGAGTGCAATTGCTGCCAAGTGGGCAATTATCAGCTCAAATCCAATCAAATCCAATCCAGTCAGATTGAATCAAATCAAACCAATTCTAATGAAAAACAAATTATGGCAGATATGACAGAAAAAGATCAAACATTAAACAAGCTGAAACAGCATAAGCACCAGGTAAAGATTAAATGTTCACACTGCTAAATATTACCTAAATTTACTGCACAGGGTTCCAGACTATATCCTCCTGTTGCCTTTTTGGATAAAGCAGGCGATATTTTCCTCAAAATTACTATGATTTCAGTACTTAGAATTGTCATATAGCAATACAGCAATACAACAAAAACAAAAAAAAGTAAAATTTGCCAAATTATTGCTCTGCTGTGTCATAACACTTATAGCAGGCGTGAGTATTCTGCTTTTTAAGACAATCAAGTTTGGTGTGAGTGTAGGACTTCAGAAGACGCTCCCACTGCTTTTAGCAAAAGAAATTCATCGTCTGGTATAAAATGGTGCTACAGACAACAACAAGGATTTCCTTTCCATACAAAAATAAATAAATAAATAAAAAATCTTCCTTTAGAATCTGTAATACATGTAAGCAAATTGTTTTTTTGATTAAATGTTTTTTTTTTTTTTTTTTTTTTTTTTTTACAAGGGCTAATTACAGTTGTTAATTAATAACACTATCAGTGCAATAATGACTGTTATGGTTTTGTTCATGCAGTTTATTATTCATCATCATTCATTATCATTCAAGAAATGCTTTTTTATGTTGTTGTTGTTGTTGTTGTTGTGTTTCAGCATGATAATGAATGTGATTTTCCCTGGACTGTGAACATGGCCAGCAGGGGAGCTGCTGCATAGTGCTCAAAAATCTGCTAATTAGTTTTCTGCACAACAGGCAACCAATAACAACTATTGTGGCCTAATTAACATCCAGAGGAATGTCTGAATAACTTTGATAATTTCTCCTGTCACATCTGTCACTTTTGAATGTCCAAATACAGACTACCATGTTAACTGACATAAGTTAGTGCTCTGCCAACAACTCACCTACTTTTGAGTCTTCAAGACACTAATATTAGCTTTTGTTCCTATCTTTCCAGATACATCTTGAAGTTAAGCCAAGACACTGACATTTTATCTCAGAATAAGCTTAGAGTAGGTTAATGTTCCTTTACATTACAGTGCAACATCTGGCCCATAGTATGCTATTATGAAGGGCTTGCACAGAATTACACTGTTGAACTGTGCCAGCTTTTGCTTCAGTAATACCATTTTTTTACTTTGTACTTTCCCTTGCTCTACTAAGTAGGTCAAGCCAACATTTGAAAAGTGGTTTCAAATAAAACAGAGGCCTCAAATAAAAGTAATCCCTCTCTACCTCCTTCAGAAATTCTTCACAAACTAAACAAAGTGAAAAATGTAGGTTTGGGAGGTCTTTGTTGTTTTCTTTGCTGTCGGATAACTAAAGTTGATTTGTTCTCAAACCTCTGCTGAAATATGGAAAAAATGTGATCAAGCTCCTCTGTTCTTCTCCCTCCTCTCTCTCTCTCTCTCTCTCTCTCTCTCTCTCTCTCTCTCTCTCTCTCTCTCTCTCTGCCTCTCTCTCTCTCACTCTCTCTCTCACTCGCTGCTTTCAGGTACCTCCATCCCTCCTCTGCTGAATAGTACATCTAACAACCTCTATCTCAGCTTCAGCTCTGATATTAGTGTCTCAGCTGCTGGTTTTCACTTGGAATATACAGGTAGCATGATTGTTTTTTTATGTATATATAAAGGACTTGTCTTTATGCTATATCTCCCCTACAAATCCATACATAATTATAGACTAGAAACACTCTAATCATGTTTACTTGACATTTATTTTCAGCTATTGGCCTGGAGTCGTGCCCAGAGCCTCAGACTCCAAACTATGGAATCAGACAGGGAGACAGATATATGGTGGGAGATGTTGTGCAATTTTCGTGTGAACAAGGATACTCTCTTCAGGTAAAAATTCAACTTACATCATTCTTAGTAGATTTATATTGGTTAGACAGACAGAGAGACAACTACATAACAAGAGAAATCAGAAAATTGAAAACAGACACGTGCCAGCTGCAGTTTTTGTTGTTTTATGCACACCAATCGTCAGAAAAACTCCTGAAACCATTAAAAGACATGCAGCCTCTCAGATATGCAGCCGCCAAATCTTTTTATCCTCTGACTGCGCAAACCAAGAACTGTTTAACTATGAATGCAGAAGGAAACCCCACTCTCGGGTGGTTTACTCAACTTTTATTGAACACACAGATCTGGTGTTGTTTGCACATCTCCTGAATAATGTATGTGTCTGATGTGGTCTGCCCAACTTCTGTACACTATACAGCATTGGTGCAAGCTGGCCCACCTCCTGCTTAATGCATAACTCTACACTGATACAAATAACTTAGGTTGTCATAGGAATACATGAATGTTAATGTTCAGTTCACGGTTTTACTTTACAAAGCAAGTAAATGAAGCTGGGTTTAGCTATAGCCTGTATACAGTATATAAAGCTAGTGAGTCATTTTCCCAACTTTTTTCTGGTATTAGATACTGGTTGCTTTGTATTTCCAGGGCAATGCCCACATCACCTGCATGCCTGGACCTGTTAGGAGATGGAACTACCCTGTACCTCTGTGTCTTGGTAGGTGTACACACAAATATGCACACACACACACACACACACACACACACACACACACACACACACAAAGATGGATTTACTGAGATGTGTGCAAACCTTTACTGCTGAAGGAGGCAGCTGTCTTCGATGCCTACTGTGACTTTTGGCAAATAAGCCGTTAGATCAATTTAGCTCTGTGTGATGAGGAGTCGAGTATTTAGTATTCAGCAGTGCATATGTTAAGGCTTTTGAGATAATGAAAATCCAGCTCAGACTCAACAATAAACATAGACAGTGTGCTAAAGCATTAGCATGCACTGAGGCAAACCGAGTAAATCCTGGACACACATCCACTTGCACAATGGTAGTTTGATCAAAAAGCTATCAAAAACTCACAAAATTTGTATATTGTTCACGGAAAACAAGACAAAAGTCAGAGTGAAGATCTTGAAATGGCCAATTGCAACAGCTAGTAGTGCCATTTACAGTAAAAGGAGAAGTATGTCAGTTCGCTCTCTTCAGTCTCTTGTATGTCACGCAGTGCTGCTTTCAACACTGAACCTTTTCTTCTGTGTGTGTGTGTCTGTGTGTCTGTGTATGTCTGTGTGTGTGTGTGTGTGTCCAGCTCAGTGCGGTGGATCCATGACAGAAATGAGTGGAGTGATTCTTAGTCCCGGTTACCCCGGCAACTACCCCAGTGGATTAGACTGCACATGGACAGTCAACTTACCTGTTGGCTTCGGTAAGAAACACAGTTGATTTAGCTCTGTCTTTGATAAGAAATGGTGTGTGGGTCCCCCATCTGTCTGTCTGTCTGTCCATCCATCTGTTTCTTTTGTCTCATTCTCTTCTCATTCTCTCTTTCAATATATCTTTGTTATTTATTGACTGACCCACACATTCTACAAAAGACAGTGAATTCACACTGTGTCAGCTGTTATGGCCAGCCTTTCTATCACTTTATTCATCGATTTATCAGTACTTTTGCTCATTGCTATATATGACAGAAGCTGTGTGTTTTTTTTGTTTTTTTTTTTTGTTTTTTTTAGGCATCCATCTCCAGTTTCTAAACTTCTCCACTGAAGCGATCCATGATTACCTGGAGATCCGCAGTGGATCTCTGGAGACCGGCTCAGTCATTGACAGGTTCAGCGGACCCATCATCCCCAAGCCTCTGTTCAGCACCACCCACCAGACCAGCTTCTTCTTCCACAGTGACTACTCACAAAACAAGCCAGGCTTCCACATCACTTATCAAGGTAAATATCGCTGCTGCTGTGACTACTACTTTTTACTGCTACATCTTCCTCCACAGTGGGAACACAATCAAGTGTCTTCTCATCATTTGTGCAGGCTGGACATCTGACTGTGCAGCCTGTTTGGCTAAAAACAGCAACTGCTGCCAACTTTGAAACTTGGTTGCTAGGTTTTGGAGAATTGTCTGACAGTGATTTTATTTTCTCAGAAGTGACTAGCACCAGAACAAGCTACTTTTAGTGCATTAAAAGCATTTGGCAGCAAAATCAGTGTGGCGACAGGGCCTTATTTTCAGCCTTGAGTGATGAGTGATGAAACTGGCGTTCTGCTCTGTCTTGAGAAGTCTTACCTTCACCATGAGAGAATTTGCGGACACCGGAAATTGGTAGCACTGATGCCGCTCCGATGCAAATCAGTTAGTGAATGTTAAGGGACACTGGCAAAGACCATAATTAAACCAGGAAAAATCATGACTACAGTAATACCACCATTATTATTTCCTTTACTATTGTTGCTGTTCGTAATTATTACTATAGACCAATGCAGCCTGTGTACTATGACTTAAGTTAGACAGGGACCAATGGCCAATACCGTTACTGTGTACCACAGCAGGTTTGGTCAGGATAGGCCCTTTTTTCTGTCAAAGGTCAAGGCAGGACATCCAAGTTTGCCATGTGATAATAAAATACAGAGGGCATATAAACCAAAACAACATGTGGTGTGGGCGTAGCACCCTGCTTAGTACATTTCTAGTTGCATATTTTATTTATGCCACTGAATTCTTAAAAGCTGTTTTGCTAACAGTGGGGTTGATATTGCATTATCCTGCTCATGGTCTGCGTTATCCTTGTTTCACAAAGCCATGAAATGCTTGAGTGCTAAGCATTTCTTTTACCTCAGTGCAGCCATAAAACTCATCACTATCACATCCTAAACAAATTCATGAAAGAAGAAGTCTGCAAGTCTGCAAAAAAAAGCATATATAAGCATTGTGCATCACACTGCCTTTTTATTTTTCACTTTCAACTTGGTCCAGAATCCCTTGTTTGGGTCGAAAACTCATGTCATGCTTGAAAGGACAATTTTACAATTTTAGAGCAGAGAATAGTCTATTTGCCTAGCTAGTGGTTCATAACTTCAGCTTAAATTGAAATTGTTTTAGCACTGGCTAGTAGAGCACATTGAAATGAAATAATAGTTTGGTTTGCTTCTCTTGTCATTGGTTTTACCTTGGCTAACTTACTTTGACTTTCCAGTTTTTGCTGCTGACTAGTCATTTCTGTGGCTGACTTTTTTCAATTTGTGATGTGATGTAGTTCAGTTTGATTACTGTTTGATTGGTTGTATGTTGTCATGAACTACTTCCTTGAACTACCATCTTTAATGGGTTATTATTCATCTAGCCTACCAGCTCCAGAGTTGCCCAGACCCTCGGCCGTTTCGGAACGGCATCGTGATTGGCACAGACTTCAGCGTTGGGATGACAGTGTCCTTTGAATGTCTGCCTGGATATTCTCTGATTGGAGAGGCTTCACTGACCTGCTTGCATGGAATCAGCAGGAACTGGAACCACCCACTGCCACGATGTGAAGGTAATACAGCCGTAGTTATTACTGTAACTATTTTTGTGAGGTCTGAATAGTTGCTACGATTCACTCTCTGATCAGGTAAGTTGTATATGTTTACAGCCAGGACTGAAATCACCCAGGACCACATTGTGAGAGCAATACAACTGGTGTTGGTACTTTTGTTGCTGCCAGTGTTAGCGCTGTTGATATCAAATATCTCACTGCCACAGACAGGCATCATTTGCATTTACATGGATTTTGCAGCAAATGGGACTATCTTGCGCTGAGGTCTGAAAATGAAAATGTATACTTCTCTAGTACAAATATAACTGTGGTATGAGTCCAACATACTTCTTACTTCCAAGCTGCAGCGCTGCGGTACTGTTGCTGCACACCCAGGAGGAAACCGGCTAGTCCCCAGAACATCCTAAAGTACATCTTCACTTATAGCTGGTGGATTTTAACAGTGATAGGATTGCCATTATGAGTATTGCTAATGTTGTGCCTTACTGTTGTTCTCAGACTCTCTCTATTGGGACATTTTACCTTTTAAACAAGCTATATTTCTCCTGCATGTCGAGTAAAATATTTCTATTTATTTATATATTAATTATTATTATTAGCACAATTTCATATAATACAGTTGGATATAAAAAAAAAAACAAAAAAAAATAAGGGAAATTTAAAAGAAAAGAAAATGTGTCAGTTTATCATCTGGAAATAAAATTAGACTATCTCATTTAGAAAGTCACAACTGCTTCAAACTCTTGTTTTTTTGTTGTTTTTTTTTAAACATGTTAGTGGAAAGATAAACAAATGAATTAGGCAGTTAATTGTAAATTTTAGCACCTCAGAAAAAAACAAAGCTGAAGGAGACGTTGATGTGTGAACAGCAGACAAATTAAGTTGATTCTTGTGTTGTAGTGATGTGATGGTTTTCATTTTTTGAGAAATTACCATCAAAACTAAAAGGGAAAATATTGTTAATGGAGCGAAGGACAAACTGTGCAACTGAAAAGGTGTTAATTTGACAAATTAGTTTAGTATTTGTAGGTTCTGCAAGAGTGGATTTGTTTGTGCTCTGTAACCAGCATATGAGATAATCTTGGCACAACGTTTATGCAAAAGGAAAATGTCCTGTAGTTTAGCCTGATAAGTACAGGCTCAATTAACATTGCAGTCACTAATGTATGGATAAGTCATGGAATAATATAAGGTAATTGCTGTTTTAGTATTAAGTGAATTCCTAATGTTACTTAAAATGCCAAGTTTTTTTTGCAGTTTTTGAATTACTGTTTTTAATATGCAGTTTCCAGTACAGATCATCATCAACTCAAATTCCAAGAAATGCGAAGGGGAATATTCAAGAAGGGTCATTATAATTCTTATTCCTTGGAGTTAAAAATAAGATTATTTTTTTGCCATGTGTCGTATGTGCCAAACACACCATTTTATGAGCAGGAACATGGAAGCAGCACAGAAACTGCAATCAAAGAGCATTCACGTTGTGTTACTTAGCAGCATTAAAAAAAAAAAAAAAAAAAAGCTTCAAGCAGACTAATTGTATACAAGTGAGAACTGCTCTGAGATAGATGAAATTAATGGGAGAAAATACATTAAAGGGGGAAAATAAATTTGAGGAAAATGAGTGTTGTCAGGCATGCGGTTATTCTGTATTTCCAGCTACGAGTGGAAGCAAAATAACGTGATTGAATGGAACATACTGTATATCCCCTCCAACCTAAGTACTGTTCTAACTTCTGTTGTTGTTATGATGTTTAATAACTAATACTCATTAATCCAATTATAGTTCATATTTTATTTTCTAGCACTGTTTGGAGGTAATTAAACAATGAGTCATTGAATGGGAACATCTTCAGCCCTAGTCATCCTGTGGAATATGTACATTACGCTCCAGAGCTCTAACATTTACACCTTTAATTTAGAATAATGTTGTTCATATTGTGTCTTATAGCTCTTAGCAGTGGTAATATCAAGTTATTGGAAACATCTCTGCCGGGGAAAACCTGAGCTTCGGAGCTGTGATAAAAATGTAATGACAATTTATTAAGGGGATTATTGTTAATGCTCTGCAGTGGTCATCACATCACGTGCACTCTGCTGGTCACCCAGATGATTACTCGGGCTTCGTAGCTGTGATATTAATTTAAGGGCAATTTATTAAAGGTAATACTGTTAATGTGGTGTCTTACAGCTCTCTGTGGTGGTAACATCACATCGTTAAATGGAACCATCTACTCTCCTGGTCACCCCGAGGAATACCCGAACTTCCAGGACTGCGTCTGGAGTGTGCGAGTTCCTCCTGGACACGGCATTTACATCAACTTTACCGTGTTGAGCACTGAGCCCATATATGACTACATTACTGTCTGGTACGTATTATGTTTTCATTACATGAGTAAACCTACGCTTTTTTCTCATACCCATTCCTCCTGCTGTCATCTAAAAGCTTTGTCATGCTTCATGCTGTAAACCTCATTCCAGCTTAAAATGTGCAGACGCCCTAGGAAAAAATGGGCAAATGCATTAATTTCAATGTTTTTCGAGATATTTTTTGAGATATTTTATTGTAAATTATTTTTGCTTACACGTGAATGATGAGAGTGAGGGTTAATCCTGCTCACATTATAAGTAGTATGATTTTGCTATTTTTCATATTTTTAAAGATGTATGCCACTAAAAAATGCTTTTTTTTTTTTTTTAATTCAGTGGCCATTTAATTTACACTCCGGCATATTTTATCCTCCTGGAACTATGATTTCACACACACACACACACACACACACAAGCACACACACTTTCCAGCACAGGATGTCACGCTCTTTAATATTTTCTCAGAGCTGACCACTAATTGGCTGAATTCCAGCATGGGTTACCATGACTACAGACATCTCTCTTTTAATATAATGTTGCTGTGACATGTTGTTTTTTTTTTTCATCCTGTCATTTTGTCTTCCCCATATCTCTCTCTCCCTCCCTCTTTTTTCTCACCTTCCCTCAGAGTCTCATTCAGTCCTGTATGTTATATATCTTTTTCCTCTCTACCTGCTTAGCCCTGACCTCTCACTGAATTATTCTTCTTGGGGAAAGCAGCCATTGGCGACAGCAGACATTTTGTCAATGCAGGTGTTTAAAGGGTGCTTAGATACTAAGTTACATAGTTATCTACAGGTAAGAAGTGGTAGCAGAGCCATAAATAGACTGTTCAGTCATTCTGTGGTTTCATTGTTGCCATCCCTTCTCTAAAACTAACACACACAACATGGTGAGATGCCAGTACTTGAAAAATATAATCTGGTGTACAGAGAGGCGGGGCAAAGAGGGACAAACACACTGGCACAATGAGAGCTACTTTTCCCATCAAACATTCCTTTGCTGTGGCCGGGTCACCATTTCTCCTACTGTTATTAATGAGCATATTATTGTCATCCTCGGATGACAAGTGCCTTCCTTGTCTCAGAGTCCGTCCAATTTCCGCACTTTTACAAAAACAAAAATTTTGCTCACTTCACCCGTTTTCAAACTTTCTTGCACTTGTACACAGCACATACCACAATATTTTTTCAGCCGCATATCGTCTTCTTGCACTAGATTCACCCAATTCAGTGCCTTGGTCGCACAGCATGTAGGCTGACCCTGCTGTCATTAGGAAAAGTGGACAAACTGCTGAACTCGCATGAAATGGCAAAGGCAGCAACCGCGCTCACACACACGCGCACACACACACACACACACACATACACTTTCTCTCTCTCACTCACAGTCTCACAGTCACACAGTCACAGACAAAGCTGGCTCCCTGTAGAGAGCACAGTGTCAGTGGTAAAGGTGTGATTTTCACAGCAGTTTCCTTAGTCCAGTCACAGCCAACCTGACAGTCAGTTAGTCTGCTAATTGGTCTCATACTGGGAAGCTTAACAACAGGATATGATACAATTTTATTGTACGAATAGATTGTCATATATGTCACCTTCCACAATGCCTGCTCACACAAAGCCTGCTATTGAGATGTTACTGTACCTCTCTATATGGTAGTGAAGTCAGTTTTAATGGTGATGGTTCTGGTGGTTCTGCAGTTAGAGATGCAACTGTAAAAGTTGGCACCAGCAGTAACCAGCGATGGAAAGCAACTCTAATTACTCCATTTGAGAACCACCCAACGTGAGGCAGGGAAGAGAATTATTCCTTACATAACCTGACAGTCAACTGTGGTATAATTGGCCTCATCCTGGCACGCTTAACAGCAGGAAATAATCATTTCATTTAACTTCATGATGATAACTTCGTAATTACTGTTAATGACCCAGCTATTGGTTAATATTGATCTGACAGCTGGTGGGACCGTCATTAAAGGTAAAATGGGCTTGTGACATTACACTGGAAATAACCTGCCAGGTGACAGATCACCTCCTGCCCTGCCATCTATAATAATCCTTTATTTTTTCAGGAACGGCATACAGAAATTACTGTAAAAGCTGAAGTCGATCTTAAAACTTAAAACAGAATCGACATCTTTTAATCTGAGGCAGTTCTATCAGGATTTTCAACCATGAACATATCTTTCCCAAAGCATCATTAACAGACCCAAAGGTCCAAACTCTGATTGTCAGGAGACAAAAATTGGAACTGCTCTATCGGTGGTGAATTGGAATCTGATTTGCAGAGGTTTGTATCCAAATGAGCTTTGTGTCATGAGTGTCATTGTGTTTTGAGCCAGAAAATGGACTCATGCGTATATAAAATCACTTTTGGTGCTGGCACTGTGTCCACTTCCATTTATGGTCAATATAGCAACTCCAGATTTAGTGACCAAGCCTCTTGTTTCTAGCATTTTAGCATTTTTTTTAGAAAACATCCCGTGATCACAAATATTCATTTGTATGTCAGAGATTATAGCAATAAATAATACAAATTATGTTTAAGGGTGACTTTTATTGTTCCACAAAAGGAAGATCAAACCCATTTAATCATGGCTCTTTATTCTCATTTTGTGCATGCAGTGACAGGCACAGATAGCAGGTTGAGTTGTACCTTTCTAAGAAATGCTGTCTGTGTTTTTGTGTGTGTGTGCGTGTGCATGTGTGTGTGTGTGTGTGTGTGTGTGTGTGTTTGTGTGTTTTCCTCTCTTTTTGACTCTGCAGGGATGGTCCAGACCAGTCATCTCCTCAGATTGGTCAATTTAGCGGGAACACGGCGCTGGAGTCTGTCTACTCAACCTCGAACATCATCCTCATCAAATTTCACTCTGACTTTTCTGGAGCAGGCTTCTTTGTCCTGAGCTACCACGGTAAGACTATAATATTGTTGTCAGCCCTCACATAGCTTGTGGTGGCATTGATCTTTTAGGTGGGAACACACCATTTGATTCTGTCCACTCAGTTCGTAACATCATCCTCATGAAATGTTTTCTCTTAAGTCATGCACTTCGAGTAGTTTTCACTGCAATTTGTTCTTCCACTGAAACGTTTGACTGATTGAAGCTAATTCCATCTTTCTGTCATGATAATGCACTAGTCCCAGTGGAAATCTTGATTGTAGTAATAGTTATTTAGGTGTTAGCAGCAGTTTAAAAACTTGGTACCACTTTACAATAACACCACCCCTCTAAAGGTTTTATGAATGATTTGTAAATAGATTATTAAATAGGTTGTAAACACCTACACTATAAATCATTCATAAACAGTAAGAAACAAGTTATAACACAGTTTTCATACACTGATGCTAGGGATGCTAACCGGTGGCCGTTTGACCAGTTGTTGACCGTTTGAACTTTAACCGAATAATCTTGTCGGTTAATCTTAAGGCCGAACGTGTCGTCACCGACACAAATGCACATGTCATATTGTAAATACCATAACTTCTGTAAAGTTTGCTCTATCGAAAAAATTCCAACTGTTCCTGAAAGCTAAGAAGTTGCTCATGAACCCACATACAGTTTAATACGGTAAACATGGCGACGGGACGCTCTGCTGGGCTTGGATTACGTCATTACGCACAGAGCTCAGCTCGGTAGAGACAGACCGGAGAAACGAGCCAAGCTCATGGTGATCACGTATAGTTTTGAACAAAGTATGTCATGCAAGTCTGCAAGAGTCATAAAACCACCAAGCAGACTCATCGAGGAATCTGGAGACAATATTTTTCACAAGGAGAGAGAGATTTCTTCTACACCATGGTAAGCAGCATGCGTAAATTACATAATGTTTGTAGGATATCATGTAGGCTATGTACAATATTTGACTTCGGAATGAATGGTGTTCCATATTATCTTATGTCTGAATTGGTTTTGGGCCTGCTGAGGGGACATCCGTGGTACAGAATGGACACGGTCGCGTTCTTGACTGTCTGTAAACTTTATAGACAGTCAAATAATATTCTCGGTTAACCAAAATAAACCGATTAATGAGGCCCAGTGGTCGACCAAGAAAATTTTCCATTTTCGCCATCCCTAACTGATGCAAGCTCACAATTTGGCAAGTTACAGCCATGGCCCTGCATCTATTCTGGTAAATCTCAGATCTTGCTAGATGCTTACCTCACTTTATCTTATCCCTTCATCAGTCAGCCATCCTTGGTATCTGTTGTTCACCGAGTTGAGTTTTTATCACAGCTTTTTAATGATTTATAGTGTTCACAGCCTAATTAACAAACATTATAAACCATTCATAAACCCTTTATTGGGGTATAGTATAGTCTTATTGTAAAATGGTACCAGAAACTTCTCAGCCTCCAGCATCATCCTGTTTGAGTCCCATTCAGATGGGATGGGCGGTTCACTTGTTGATGGCATTGAGCTGTATTTCCTGAGGTTCCATTTTTCTAGGTTGAATTTGAGTAAACTGCTGGGTTTCTTGCCCACGTGAGCTAGAGATAACAGGCTGCTGTGATGCCTTAAAGACGTAATTACTGTAAGGTAAGCTGAGTAAAATACTGAAGGCTGGTAGCCAATGACAGTTTGACAGGTTATAAACGCTCTATGCCACCAATCTTGGTGTTACAAAAAGTTGATTAAAGAGTTTACTCATCAAAAAGACTATCTTTTACTTTAACATGATACAAAAAAATCAGATCAAAGGATTGGCCAAGAGTCCTCCTATGACTCCCCCCCCCCCCCCCCCCCCCCCCCCCCCCCCCCCATCCAAACAAATCACCACTGATGGTGTTGCTTGGTTCATTAGCCAGTCCTTCACCTTATCCTGTCTTTCTGCAAAAATCAGTCTTCTTGTCAGAAGTGTTCATATCCAGTTTTAATCCCCTTTATTCTCATGAATTTCTGTCAGATTAAAAGAAAAAAAGAAAAACCTTTTATCTGTAAGAAGTCAGGTTTTCAGAAAAGAAAAAAATTAAAAAGAAAACTTGAACAAATAAAATGATCTTAAACAAAACTTTTTTTTTTTTTTTTTTTCTTTTTCTTCATGGATCTCATCGGTGTTGGGTCACATAACTATGTCATCTCACAAAGCACAGTTTAAAACTGGATACCATTAAACAAAAAGTAAGAGATTGTCACGCAGACAGTGTTTTGTATTGCGATGTTTTCACTGGCAAATCTCTGTTCACATTAACCGACTGTAGGGGTCTCTTTATGCTGCTGTCCTCCACCAAAACAGACACATATGTATACACATTGATGCCTCCCCCACACACTCGTGGAGTTTGTATTGTTGCTTGTCTTCAGCAGCTCTTTGTCCATGTCAGAGCTCGTCTCATTTCATTTCAGTGTTGAGCTGTGGTCCATCCCTTGGCTTGGATTTCAATCACTCTAAGATGAAAATCTCCTGAATAGCCTTTCTTCTTGTGTCTCCCATCTACTAGCAGACATCAATCTTCAGACACTTTGGTGTCTTTGTGTTTTGTTTTTTTTTTTGTTTGTTTGTTTTTTTGTTTTTTAATATCCTTATGTTGTCATATGGAAACCTTTTAGCTCCAATTACAGTGTTTTTCCCCATTTTTTTAACACAAGGTTTGGAGGGATTACATGATCTTTTATGTGCTGAGGTAGGAGCCATGACTCCAGGAACCCAATTATATTATATAATGGCCTAAAAATGTGTGTTTGCCAGATGAAAATGTGGTTTCTTTTGTTAAATGAAGCTATTAGATGAAGAACCATATGTGCCCAATTTTTGGAAAAGCCCTCTCTCTCTCTCTCTCTCTCTCTCTCTCTCTCTCTCTCTCTCTCTCTCTCTCTCTCTCTCTCTCTTTTTTTTTTTTTGACCATTTATAACAGTGCATGGTTCCTTTTCTACTGGTCATTGCAGGCTGTGGTCTCTTTGCACTGCTAGTGAAACTCTGCTTTTCTTGCACCATGTGTCTTTGTAAATTATTATTACATCTCCAAAACAAGTTCCAAATGCCTAATAGCTAATGCTTAAATGATTTTTCATTAATTTTCGTGTCTTCTAACCACCTTTTCTCTCTTCCATGAAGCTCCTCTCACCTGTTTCTTTCTCAGAGTTTCTGCTCAGTGCTGTTTAGTGAAAACATGTCAAGTTGCTTTTTGAGAGAGCAGCCCTTCCTTTTTCAGACAGATGACACGTCGCTAATGAATTTCTGTTGGCAGGTTTTAACTGTCAGCTGTCACACTCACACAGGGACAGAACCATCTGATGTTTTCAAGATTATTTCCAATCTCTGCTTTATTGGTGAATGCACAGTGAGGAGTGACAGGGATGATGGATGAGAGGGTGACATGTACAGCAACGGTTGTTAACATTACTTTGTCATCTCTGCCTTATTAGACAGTATACAGAGTAACAAGAAAGATGTGTGAGAGTGACAGAGAAGCTGCTATGCAACAGTAGGTAGAAAGTGTAATTCCAGCCCACAATGTAATGATCACATGGGGTGTGCTCTAATGCACAAAGTGAGTAGGATGCCCACTTCGATAGTTTGTCCTTTCATCAGTACTTACGGTGTACTGCAGTTCCTCAGTCACACATTGAATCAGCGAGAATGGGTGATTACCAACAGGAGTGCCATTAGAAAATGCCTAAAGAGCCGTAACTTTGTGTCCATGAAGAATTACAATCATGGTTTCGGTAATGACGGCGCCCTGTCTCCTACAAATGATACTCTCACACAACTAAACTGCATTCTCAATTACATTTTTAGTGGAATATATTTTGTCGCGGATTAATTCATATTAAGTTGCATTACCGAAGCTTGTTGTTTTTTATGTCTAATCCTCATCTTTCCCTAACCTCAACTAGGTAGTTTTGGTGGCTAAAGGTAATGAAACTGGCTAAAATGCCACCCTCCATGATAAAGATATGTTGATTAGGAACATACACTATATTACCAAAAGTATTCGCTCACCCATTCAAATGATCAGAATCAGGTGTCCTAATCACTTGGCCTGGCCACAGGTGTATAAAATCAAGCACTCAGGCATGCAGACTGTGAAACAAGACATTTGTGAAAGAATGGGCCGCTCTCAGGAGCTCAGTGAATTCCAGCGTGGAACTGTCATAGGATGCCACCTGTGCAACAAATCCAGTCGTGAAATTTCCTCGCTCCTAAATATTCCACAGTCAACTGTCAGCTCTATTATAACAAAATGGAAGCGTTTGGGAACAACAGCAACTCAGCCACCAAGTGGTAGGCCACGTAAAGTGACGGAGAGGGGTCAGCGGATGCTGAAGCGCATAGTGCAAAGAGGTCGCCGACTTTCTGCACAGTCAATTGCTACAGAGCTACAAACTTCATGTGACCTTCAGATTAGCCCAAGTACAGTACGCAGAGAGCTTCATGGAATGGGTTTCCATGGCCGAGCAGCTGCAGCCAAGCCACACATCACCAAGTGCAATGCAAAGCGTCGGATGCAATGGTGTAAAGCACACCGCCACTGGCCTCTAGAGCAGTGGAGACGCGTTCTCTGGAGTGATGAATCACGCTTTTCCATCTGGCAATCTGATGGACGAGTCTGGGTTTGGAGGTTGCCAGGAGAACGGTACATTTCAGACTGCATTGTGCCGACTGTGAAATTTGGTGGAGGAGGAATTATGGTGTGGGGTTGTTTTTCAGGAGCTGGGCTTGGCCCCTTAGTTCCAGTGAAAGGAACTTTGAATGCTTCAGGATACCAAAACATTTTGGACAATTCCATGCTCCCAACCTTGTGGGAACAGTTTGGAGCAGGCCCCTTCCTCTTCCAACATGACTGTGCACCAGTGCACAAAGCAAGGTCCATAAAGACATGGATGACAGAGTCTGGTGTGGATGAACTTGACTGGCCTGCACAGAGTCCTGACCTGAACCCGATAGAACACCTTTGGGATGAATTAGAGCGGAGACTGAGAGCCAGGCCTTCTCGACCAACATCAGTGTGTGACCTCACCAATGCGCTTTTGGAAGAATGGTCAAAAATTCCTATAAACACTCTCCTCAACCTTGTGGACAGTCTTCCCAGAAGAGTTGAAGCTGTAATAGCTGCAAAAGGTGGACCGACATCATATTGAACTCTATGGGTTAGGAATGGGATGGCACTTCAGTTCATAGTATGAGTAAAGGCAGGTGAGCGAATACTTTTGGTAATATAGTGTATTTTCATACATCAGAAACAAACATAAAACAAAAAATATGTTTTCCCCTAAATGTAATTATGGATGCAGTTTAGTTGCATGGGAACACGATTTTTAGGAGACAAGGTTGAATGATGACAGTCAGAAAGGACAGTGCACCGAAATCAAACAACGGCCGGTCTTGAAGAAACTAGTGATGTGCTGAAGCGGTCTAAACTTCCTGGACAAAACGACATGAATTGTGTACTGACAAGCTCGTGATCAGCTTGCTCACTTTCACCATCACAGGTGCTGCTGCTTGTTTAGCTTCGACACTCTCATACCATCACATGGTTTGCTTGTCTGACTGGATGAGTTAGCTCATGACAGACAGCTGCTGTGTTTTTGTAAATGCCCACTGCTGCCCATTTTTGGTTTGATCCAGCAGTGCCTATGACTTAAGCCATGTCCTGAAAGCATACTACATACTCACTCTTAAGTTCTAAGTATGTAGTGTATGCAGTGTAGCGTATGTAGTGTTCATATTCTAAAAGTATGAAAACACATTTTAATTAAGAACTACTCACTCAATTCGCTGACTATTTTGAGTGCTTTTCCTGCACACTATTGTCCCACAGTGCAGTGTGTTCAGGAAAGGGAGGAGCTACTTGCCAATGGGAGAATGTCTCTGCCTCAGGGGGGCAACAGTAAAATCTCTTAGTATTGTTCGCATTTTCCATTAACACAGCCAGCTGCAACTAAAATTCAAAATGTCACAGTTTGCATCTGAAATGGCTGGTAAAGTACAATTCTGACTGACAGTGCTGCTGAATAAACCCCCAACGGAAGCTTCAATCCTCTGTTTGGTTATGTTTATCTGTGTCATGGCCCTTCCGTTTATGTAGCACCTAGCAAATATTTTGGCTAGCCGTGCCCGTGCTTCCATAGACAGATGGGTCCCATACAGCGTTGGATGTCATAGACATATGGACTCTGAAAGCTGATGTGACGTGAATGTGGAACTAGCTATAAAACAAGGTTTCGGAGCTGAGAGATCAATGACTGCTCGCACTGATCCTCTTCACAGACACACACTCACACATACACAGACACACACACATACACACACAACCACACACACACACTCTCAGACCACAAGGCTTTGATATGCATGAGAGCAGCAGATATTATTGGCAGGTCTCATTTTCATAGTCAATTTAATCCTGACTTATAGCCCTCAGCCCTCTCCCTCCCTCAGTCCTCCCCTCTCTGTCTGCCTCTGTCTGTATTTTGTCTCTGTCTGTCTCTCTCCCTCCCTTCCTCCCTCTCTCTCTCACACTGTCTCTCTCTCTGTCTGTCTCTCTGTCTCCCTCCGTCCCTGGCTCCCACCCTCCCTCTCTCTGTCTCTCTCTCCCGCTCCCTCCCCGTCTCTCTTCCCTCTGTTAGTGAGTGATCTATGGTCATGCAGTAATATTGATTACAGCCTTCAGCTCAGTAGCTGTGAAGTCGGTCCCTTTTTATGATTCAAGGCAGTGCTGTATCTGTGAAGTCGGTCTCTTTTTGATTCCACGCTTTGCTGACCTGAGCATCCGAACTTAAAAAGTGAAGTTAAACAGCAACTACAAAGATTAAAAGGAATAAATAGAAAACAGGTTATATAACTATTTGGTTTTCGAAAGCCTTTGACTGCAGCTCCTGGGGCTTTCATTACAGGTGTGGACAAATGGTAGCTTAGACATTAATGTGGGGAGCTCAGGAAGTTAGATTTAACAATTTCACAGTTATCAGATCCCTGGTTGTAGGCTAGTCCCTTTGTGGGACTGACATATTGTCAGTTTATTTATTCAGATATCTAGAAATCTTTGGTTGTTTGCCAGTTACTGTGAGACTCTGACCTGTTGGCAGTTTGTATAGCCTCTCTGTTTGAAGACCTGCCCAGTCTTTCATTTTCCTTTATTTACCCGGGTTAGGTTTACTTTCTGCACACACAATCATATCCTTATGTATTGATCTGTTCTCGTCTCTCCCTCTCCTCTCCTCCCTCTCCTCTCCTCTGCTCCTAGCTTACCAGTTGAGAGTGTGCCAGCCTCCTCCAGAGGTGGCCAACGCTGACATGCTGATGGAAGATGGAGAGCTGGAGATAGGTGGGTTATCAGTCTGTCTGTCTCTATGCTTTTGACAATAATGGAGACTGAAAAGTGTAGACTTAGGTGAATTCCTAGTTGTTGACTGCCTACTTAAAATACTTCTTTGCAGTTGGCAAGTAATGTACTGTATTTATTTGGCCATAGCAATCATTCTGTCATCCCATACAATTCCATAAAGACATAATTGCCTTTAAAATACTGACTTTACCACTGATAAGATTAGTCATACACTGATTTTTTACATTTATTCTTGACAATGCAATAATAATTAATAACACACTAAATTTCAGTGAATGGCTTATTGCCAAAGTACCAAAAGCTCTCTAACCGCTGCTCTGCCCCTCCAGGTGACATCATCAGGTACCGGTGCCATCCTGGATTCTCATTGGTTGGCAGTGAGATTCTAACCTGTCGCCTAGGAGAAAGACTGCAGATGGACGGACCACCGCCAATGTGCCAAGGTGTGTGTTTGAGTGTGTTAATACAGAAGAGAAATAAAGTGATTGTGCTTTTGTTTTCAAACAATAGTTTTGAAATACTTGACTAAAAAAAAAAAAAAAAAAAAAACAGCAATTTATTCTGCTAATTTAAGCTGATCACTTTCCCATCTGTTCTCTCCCCCTAGTCCAATGTCCTGCCCATGACGTGAGATATGATTCGTCAGGTGTCATCCTGAGTCCTGGTTGGCCAGACAGCTACCCTAATCTACAAATGTGTTCCTGGAGCGTTACGGTAGAAAAAGGATACAATGTCACCATTACCTTTGAGAGTTTCCACACCGAGAGAGAGTTTGATGTGTTGGAGATATTTGACGGTACCTCATCCCGTGCACACACACATGCATGCACACACACACGCACACCTACACACACACACTCATTCTCTAAGGTGTATAAACTTTAATGAGCCCAGTGGGGAAACTGTAAAATTATTGGCATGCTAAAGGAAGAAAAAAAATCAAAGCAACAAAATACAGACAATCGACATTTTCATTTTCATAGTGTCTGTCTCACTCTCTTTGTCTCCTGTTTTTTCTCTCTCTCTGCTCCCCTCCCCCCATCCCTTTCATTTTGTCTTTATTATCTCTCAGGTCCTACAGCCAACAGTCCTACTTTGGCCACTCTGAGCGGTGACCTTCCAACACCGTTCAACCTCACAACGTCTGGTCACCAGTTTCTGGTTCGCTGGTCCTCAGACCACGGCACCAATAAGCGAGGCTTCAAAATCCGCTATGTTGGTGAGTACCAAAGTATGTATCCCAACTTTATTTTACTACTACTTTATACAGTTATAATGCATGGAAATAAAGAGACAGGGAGACAAAAGGAAAAAAAGAGACATTATAGGTAAAAGAGGAGTTGTTTATCCAACATCTATGGTATTCACAGGCATATAATTTGGATGCCAAATATGGAAATGTTGTCTGAGATATATGTAGTTTGTGAGGAGAAAAGCAAAAATGCTATCAATTATTAGCTGAAATCTATGGGGAAAGAACAGGTGAATATGTAACATTTGGAAAGGTAAATCTTACTCATCAGTGACTTTGGCTCACCACCAGTCTTTTCTGTGCACCCTGTCTCTGCATCATTTTTTTTTTTCTTTTATTCATCCAAGGAACATTTGACGAGCACATATATTGTTTATAGCAAGGCCCTGGTTTGTATTCAACCAATTTAAGACACATACACATAGATACACATCTGCAAGTGCCCTGCACAGCCTTAGTGATCTTCTGTAAGGCATGAGCATCTCAAGTTCGGGGGCTAGATGCCAGGTTAGGTTCAACATCAAAAATTTGGGGACAGGTCCTGACCAATCACTGGCCCCATTTTAATGATGAGCCAGTTGTTGTTTTACACAATAATTCAAGGAATATAATGAAATCCTTAGTAGTTATTTATGACGAGACATATAAAAATCAATGTACAAAGTGCTTCTTTCTGTGGAACACATTTGAGATGGAGGCTAGGACCGTTGTCAGCTGCTACAGACTGCTGTAGTGCCCAAGAAACTTTCTGCAGAAAAAGCAACTGAAAGCAGAGAGAGAGAAAGAGAGCGAGAGAGAAAAAGAGAGGCTTACTACAAATTCACTGTGATGAATCTGTAGAAAAATGAGACAATGCTGGAGTCATAGTCAGCATGTTCCTGGTTTGATTGAACCACCAGCAGCGTTTGCAGCGATAGTCCCTCTCTTATGCCCACTGTTGCCAGTGTTGTCCAAGCAAAATGATTAATGCTAATGGATGTAGAATTACTTCATGAAACTAAACATAGAAGTTCAATTCTTTTGATGAGTTTGTGGGCAGCATTTTAAGCAGTTTCTGACATCCAACTCTATTCATTGATTGTTAAATCAAAAGGGTCTTCTGAGAGAACCAGCTTATTATTTGGCTTATTTGGCACTCATACAATAGCTTATTAGATAGATACCGACTGGCTGGTAATAGGCATTTTTTTAAATAAAATGCCTGGCTGAAACACTTAGCTTTTATGTTGTGCTGGCAAGGTGTAATCACCATTATCAGTGTGGTGATAAATATTCCAACCAAAGCGCTATCAAGCCTTGCCCAAACGGTGTTTCAATGGCATTGTTCTTTCAGTTGGACATGCAACTTTCTCTCATGCCTGTTACTGTCACTCTGAAATAGATTGTATTTATGGCCAACAAAAAAATAGCTGTCCATTCTGACTAAGCTTCAACTTGTTTTTTCACATTACTTACATTAATGACCAGCACAGTTACCTAACATTTATGTCATTTGGTTAAAATTAGGGTTAAAATTAGAGTCAACTAACACAACCTGGGATGATGTTAGGATTATGAGTTCCAGAAAATAAATTTATTTAGCTCTGTCTCAGTTTCATTGTCAAACTACTGCTCGTTTAGAGTTTTGACAGGCTACATGTAATTATTTTTAGGTGGGGAAATACATTTCTTTCACTTTTCATTCACAGGGTACATTATTTGCACTTTAAGATGTTGTACTTGTTTCACAAAAAGTCATGAGGCCAGGTCATAATGACAGTAATACTTGCTAAAATGATTTTGAATAGCTTACCAGTGTTACTGATTGATGTGTACACATGCATGCAGACATGAGCTTCGATCTCTTTTGGGTGATATTGTTTTGAGACACTGAAACATCTGGAGTTTACTAGTTATAGTGAGAAACATGTCCTGTCAAGCCACAGTCACTGATTACTGACCACTCAGTAAAGCTCAGTGGTAGTAAGGTTTTATTGCTTAGTGTTAACCTGTTAGTTTCTGTTCAAACCCACTTTACAAATTCATGTTGAAGTTTGTCATTTTCTTTGTCTCTTCCACTGCAGCCCTGTACTGCTCCACTCCTGACTCCCCCCTACACGGCTCCATCTCCTCCCAGAGCGGCGGCCATGTTAACAGCGTGGTGCGCTGGGCTTGTGACCGTGGATACCGCCTCCTAGGCAACGCCACAGCAACATGTCGACGCACGTCCCTTGGCATCCATGCCTGGGACTCACCTGTACCTGCCTGCCAAGGTGTGTTTATGGGTGTCTGTATGTCCATGCTTGTGTATGTGTATGTCATAGAAGGCAAACATTTTCTAACTTGAAACGAGTGTGAATCTAAACAGGACTTAGAAATATTAGCTGTGGCTCATTTTGGCTACCATATTACCTGAGCACCACTAAAACTAACCTAAATGTATGTTTAAATATATAAAAACCTCAGCTATGTAAATTAGGTTAGCTGGTATTTAGTTAACATTTCATGAGTTGTAGCTAATGTTACACCAATATAATGGCTAAGGGAGACATAATTAAAGTAGCCATATTAAGTTCCTCTTCGCCACTATCTGTGAGAAAGCTAGAAAGGTAAATTATCAACTTGTGACAAAGAGTCATCTGCAGACATGATTTGATGAATGCCAGTCTTTCCAAATTTTTGCCAGTGTCATCTGTCCTGATAGAAACCAAAATAATCACAGTCTTCTCTCTAAAAAGCCTCCAAAAATATTTGGTCATTTATATTTGGTTCAAGTGTTGGTTTCTGCAACTTTTAAGTTAATGAAATGCCTAATGTGTTGTTGTCAATTATTTGAAGAAAAACAAGTGCAGTGTAGCTGTTTACAATGTGATATATGTATGTGATACGTATATTTGTATTGGTGCAGATTATATTATGCACCTCCAGGATTTCATAAAATTTGGATGTTCCATCTGCTGTTGCCTCCCCTGTTGCATATGAATCAAAAGGATTGTGCTGTTTCTGGCTGGTATTGATAGAAAGTCAAATGAAGGATATATGGCAGATTGTCGTCACTGTGTAATAACATTGTGCGGTGTTCTAAAAGCCACTCTATTTAAAATCACTCTGGAGCAAAATGTTCAGCAAGATTGATATCTTTTGTGAGCAAGTAGTCTACTTTTCCTTCCTACCAACTCGAGACTGCAGTCCAAACTTTTCACAGTACACAGTAGAGCTCTGCAGTTATTTTGACATCAAATGTCATATATTCTAGGGTTTACTGGATTCTGTCAATACATGTCAGCGAATGAGTAGTTTTTGGTTTACAGCACACCTGTGCTCAAATAGATACATTGTTGCGTTAGCACATAGCATGGCATTAGCTTGCACTAACATGCCTCTCCCTCCACATACACTGAAGCAGACATATAACTTACACACACAGGAGACCTGCCTCTATTTAAATCAGCAGCAGGTATCCCCATGTCGAGCTGTTTATTTCACAGTGACCAAAGCAGAAGATGGTGTGTTAATGGCTGATTTCTACACATTAGGATTTCTGTTTGTGTGTATTTGTGCATGTGTGCGAGTGTGTGTATGCTTGTGTAGTTTTCCTAACCTTATGTATGTCTGTCTTCCCTAGCCGTGTCTTGCGGTGCTCCCAAGGCTCCAGTAAATGGTGGAGTTTTAACAGCCGATTACTCTGTGGGAACAAGAGTCTCCTATTTTTGTAATGATGGTTACCGACTCTCCAATAAAGAACTAACTTCAGCCATCTGTCAGCCTGATGGAACATGGAGCAACCACAATAAGATCCCACGATGTTCAGGTTAGTAACCTACAGAATTATGCACAGATGCACTAACAAGGGCTGGGTGGCACTGGAAAACTTTCTGTATTGAGATAGACCACCAGTTGTGATATATTTACCGATGCTATTGCTGGGAAGCAGTTACAGTGAGTTTGACTGTAACTGGAATCCCATGCCTGCAGATGATTTTAACACACTGTATCAAATGGTGCAGTGATTAAAATAAAATGGCAGCACAAAGACCACAAATGCTAAATAATAAATAAATAAATAATATCTCAACTGCACAACTGATAATTAAAAGCCATTAATGTTTATCTTCTACCAGTAATGTGGTTATGTAACAGTAAACAAAGTGGTTTCATGTGGGTGGTGGCCATTTTAAATTATTTAATTAAAAGTCACAGCTGCATTTATAAATGATTGTATAATGGCCTTGCCAGTGACTGTAAAACAGATGGATGTTATGATGTGATTGCCTTCAATGAGCACACTTTAAAGCTGATGATAGCTGATCGGGAGTGCATGTTGAAAGACATGACACACATAAAAGCAGATACTGTGTAGGACAGCCAGGTGGAGTTAGGTGAAGCTGAATGATTAATTTGCTTGTTACACTGGCTTCCTCAGTGGTTAGAGCTCACTCGTGTGGGATGCAGCAAAGTAACTTGTAAAGTTTGCATATTAACTACAAATCAAGACATTTTTCCCTTCATAACTTCTCATGATGCGATGATGAGATGGGAGTTCACTGGCTGTCGGTCAGCTGTCATCTTTGAACTGACATTCCCTGAAACCCGTCTGGATCTTCAGTTATCTGAGGAGCACAGTCATTCAAGAGAGAAAACATAAGGAGATCCCTTAACAAATAGACACCATGACTCAAGTTGTAGTATGAAAAACCTATTTCCTCTTTGTTTTCCTACAAATGTTTGGTCCGAGCTCTGTTCAGTAACAATGTGTTTTGTCTCTCTCTCTCTTTCTTCAGTGGTAGTATGTCCCAGTATTGGTTCATTTTCTCTGGAACATGGGCGTTGGAGGATTGTTAATGGTTCCCACTACGAGTTCAGAACCCGTATCGTGTTCACCTGTGATCCGGGGTACTACCGATTAGGCCCCGCCCACATCCAGTGCCTGGCCAATGGCATATGGAGCTGGAGAAATGAGAGACCGCACTGCCAGAGTGAGTTACTGTGAAATATGATGTGACAAAGCAATCAATCAGCCATCGGCATGTTTACATCCTAATGTACCCGCTTATGTCTTGAACTTAGTGTGTGGTTACTTTGATACCTACTCATCAATTACAAAATAATAGGCCCTTGTATAAATGAACACTGTATTTTTATGTTTAAATGCAAACCAAACCCCTATTGCTGTACAAATCATAATCTTGGGATTATTTAATGTAACTTGGAGTTATTGGAAACTTGTGAGCATGCAGGGCATGAGTACCACAGAATTACCTCGAGAGCATCATGCACAGAGGCCATTTTTCTCAGAAGTTGGCTCGTGTCAAAGCTACCAGAGGGATTTTTGAACAGTCTGGATAACAGATCGGGGGAGGGAAAGATGAAATGTGTCATTAAATTGTTGTCAGTTACACGTTTAAGCTAATAGCTCCTCTCAGAAGTATGGAAATGTAAATGATGTGGCAAGTTGTAGCCTCACAAAGACTTATTTTGACCATTTATGCGGTGGCCTCTAGCTTTGTGGCAGGTAAAGTCAGTAAGATGGATACCAGTCTCTGCTGTTGTGAAAATTTGTAGTCTCAGTCGCGCTGACTCCTTGGCCACAGTGCAGTCTGCTCTTGTAGCACTTCCAGATGGCGACACTCTGAATCAATGAGCAGGAATTCTGGTAACTCCCTGAATTTGCTAACAGTTTAGTTTTATGGCAGACTGCGCTCATATAACCCTCATAGTGCCAGTTTGAAAATGTATCCTTTCTTTGACAACATGGCAGCATTCAACAACATTCAATACTCCATTAAGAGCTGATTTTTTTTTTTTTTTTTACACAAACGTGCCATTTTCTCATGATAGAAATGATATTAATTTTGCTTATTCTATTTTGTTTGTAGCAATTTTATTTTTATTATGTTATTTTTGTCTAAGATAGTTTACTGACTCACTGCCAGACTGAGGAAACTGGATTATTTTTTTCCTCTGCCAACTTCGCTTTTTTGTTTCCTTTTTCACTGTTATTTTGTGTTCCCATTCCTACTCAAACCTTAAAGAATAACTTTGACATTTTGAATTGTAGTCATATTTTTCTTTAGGGGATTTCTTGACATTCTGAATGCATCTTGTTTTTCTTCAAATAATTGACATTTTGAAAATTTCATGCTGTTATTTTTCTTCACCCGGAACTTGTGAGGGGAGAAATCTCCTTGCCAACACTGGCGGCATGTTATTGAAATCTATGAGTTCCACTTGCTGCAGTTTAACTTGCTGTGAATTGCTGCAGAATTGGTTGTTTTCAGATGCATGTGTTCTGTGTGTGTCTGTGTGTTTCAGTAATATCCTGCGGCGACCTACCGATTCCCCCAAATGGGAAGAAGATCGGTACTCAGACCACCTTTGGTGCTACAGCCATCTTTACCTGCGATGCTGGTTTCATGTTGGTGGGGTCAGCCGTCAGAGAGTGCCTGTCATCTGGGCTTTGGAGTGGAACTGAAACACGGTGTTTAGGTGAATGTATACCAGTACTAATGATGTACTACAATATCGAAAGTATATGTCATGTTGCAGTACACATTTACATACATGAGCACATGCTGAAACACACACCATGAGAGAGGGACTTGGAGAAATGAGGCTTTTCAAGGCAGTCCAATAAGGACAGGTTTAACACATACATGCCAGACGCCTCTTGTGTGCCTGCACATCTGCTCACCTCATGCCTTGTCCACCTCACAAGCAAAATTAGATATTTGAAATGTCTCCTCAGCTATCAAGAGCATGTTTCTGCCCACTCAGTTAATTCATTTTCAATGTTTTTCTTTTCTTTTTTTGGGATGAGACAGAAAAAACAGTCCCTTTCTTCTGTCAGTGCACCTGCCTGAGGTAACAGATGTTATGACATGATGCCATCACTTCCCCATGATGCCGCACTAGAAACGGTGCATCCCAAAATACTTCACAAGCTGGAGAAAATATGAGATGAATTTTATAAGGAAAAAACTAAATGAAACGTAACCCGGACTGAACTAAGTGGGCTAATTGATGATGATGAGCCGCGATTCTGAGGGACATTTTTTTTTTTTTTTTTTTTTTTTTTTTGTGCTATAAACAGGCAATTTCATTCTATAACTTTTCTCATCATCCAAAAACAGACAAGACAACAAGGCAAATCTTTTGCGCTATTACTGTTTGTTCTTCTAAGTCAAACATGCTGTGTATTTTTTCCCTTTCCCCTACATGATCAGTTCATCCCAGATTTTTATATTTTGTTACAATGCAAAACATCCTTGATCTATTTAGAGTGCGGAGTGTAGGCGTGATTTGATTAGGAAGTATTAATCGTTTTACTGACAGTGACATAAAGGACAACTCAGTTTGTGCATTCCTCTTGAGGGGAACTCAGAAAGCGCTGTAAGGTGATTAGTAGCAGTGTCAACACTCGATGTTTTAGAGAGATATGAATATCTCTGTCAATTAGTTAAAATTTGGACATATGGATCAATTTCACAGGGAAATGTTTACATCTGTTACAAGCATCCCTCATATTTGGATGACAGTCTGGCAGTGTGATAAAGTTTGTGATGCAAAATGTTACATGGCGCTAGGCCATGCCTTGCACATATGAAATCGACTAATATGGTGTCATTGCCATTGTCCTTTAGATAGATTTATTATCAGATCTTATAACTGCACAGTTATAAGGTCATGTAAAGTGTTGAAAAGGTCAAGTTAAGTGTTATAAAATCTGTGGAATTGTTGGCCTACTGTATAAATGAAATTAGTTTCTCAATATTAGCACCCAGAGTCAGAGAAAGGACACACTTAACATGCTACATTAGGTGGGTGTAGCTTACACCTCAAGTATTTCCCAAGTTGCTGCTAAAATATGAGATAAATGTGTGAGGATGGAGAGTGGAATGAAATATTTAGATGAAAATTGTTAGCTTGGGTCACTGCTTCTCTAACTCACACCTCTCTAACTCTTCCTTCACTGTCCAGCAGCCAACAAACACCTCATTTGCAATGGGAAACAACAAAGGCAATATGGGGCGACCTTTTCTCTTCCCATGATAATGAACGGAACTGACTGACTGTGAAATGTTTATTGGCACTACATGGGCTGATTATAAGTTTTATCTCTGAAATAAAATCAAGAGTCAATCTAATTTTTCCAAGAAGATAAATATATTTCCATTCTACAAAATGTCTTTTCAGCATCTTAAAAGCAATAGCTTCTGGAAAATCAGAGCTGAGGGATTTAATTTGTCCAAGAGTAGAGAGGCTAAAATAAATCCTGTTTGATCACATTATCACACCTGGTTTGATCCACTGGAAGTGAAAAGAGATGGCTTTTGCTAAAATTCAAAAATGTATATGAAGGTGAGATGCCTCTTTACCTTCTGCAAGGAACAGGCTCTGTCCCTTAGTAGCAGAGAAACTGTTGCTTGACACAATTTAGAGTAGTTGACCATCTGTTTTATCATATTTGTAAATTGGCGATGGGATGGGGGTTTTCTCTACAAATATGTGATGGAACAAAACAGGTACTATTTTGAGAAGGTAGGATATTTTTGTGCTCCCACATGAACATTTCCTTTGCCCCGAGTCACATGCGTCGTGTATAAAAAGATTTTCAAGCTGCCACTGCACATTTTTATACGGATACAGACAGACTGAACAGGTGTTTAACATTTTAAATGCCCCACATAGTCAGAGTAAACTGCCTGAGGGAAGGCCAAGGGGATTTTCACTCTCCAAAGTACATTTTGCAATGCAAGATTCCCAGATTGGGGTACATTTTCCTGTTTTTTGTTTGCTTGTTTGTTTGGCATTGTACCCCTGGTAATGACTAAGGAATACCAATTCTTTGGTTAAAATAAGATTCTAATGTTCAATGTTCACTGCAGTGCATAAAGATAAACCTTATTTTACAACATGCACGGTGGAACCAGTTTAACAGAAAGCCAAGGTGGTGAAGTGGGAGCTGAGCCTGAAGGCAGAGCTCATGATTTACCAGTCATTCCACATTCAAACCTCACCTGTGGTCATGAGCTTTGGGTAGTAACCAAAAAAATGAGATCAGATTCAAAGGGCTGAAATGAGCTTCCTTTACAAGGTGACCAGGCTCACCCTTAGGGATAAGGTGAGGAGCTCATGTATTCAGGAGGAGCTTGAGTGGAGCCACTGCCCCTCTGCCCAAGTGAAGTGGTTTGGGCATTTAATTAGAATGCCTCCAGGGCGCCTCCCTGTGGAGGTGTTTCAGACACATCCAACTGAGAGGAGACCCCTGGGAGGAGAGCACACTGTCGGATGACCAGCGTATGAATGTACCAACTTTACAAGACTGAACAGCTTCTGCATCCAAGACGCAAAGCTCAGCTGAACAAAGAATGTCCTACTCTAGTTAGTACAAGTACAATCAAAAGATGATTGGCAAACTGGCATCAGACACTAGCAGGTTCCAAGACATTTCTTCAATAATTCAAAACACCTCAACGTCTAAACCGTAATATCACTACTGAACACTGGAAAAAGTCTTGTTTGGCATTGTGAACGGTCTGGTAATCAGGGAGAACTTCGGCTAACGTGACACAGTCGTATACCAATCTATGCTTATCTTAATAACGCCAGTTCTTCACTGGAACGTTGTTTTGTTAAAGGCCAGTGCTCACCAAAACACTCACTGAGACAAAGTGCAACAGTGGGTCAAAACTATTCAAAGGTTTGATGTTAACAAGATGTTTCTTTTACAGCTAGTTCTGAGGCAGATATTTGGACAAATGCGCCCTTTGTCTGAGCCCCCTACTTTTCTCTGTCTGTCTTTCAGCCGGTCACTGCGGTATCCCAGAAGGCATTGTGAATGGTCAGGTAATCGGAGAGAACTTCGGTTACCGTGACACGGTCGTATACCAATGTCTGCCCGGCTTCCGACTAATTGGCTCATCGGTCCGAATCTGTCTCCAAGACAACCAGTGGTCTGGACAGCTGCCTGTCTGTATACGTAAGAAACACACACACACACACACACACACACACACACACACACACACAGATTCAGCCTTCAACTAATAATTCAATTCTTATGTTTTCTTTTTTCACAGACATGTATGGTTTATTTACCTGACATGTTTCGGCGTTTGACTTGCGCCTTCATCAGAGTGTCACATGGTGTTGGTGTGATGCATCTTTAACACCATAATGAACTCAATCCAACAAATAAATCAAATTAACTAACAAATTGAAACTCAAATTCAGACTTGTCTCCAAGACAACTAGTGCTATAGAAAAGTACCTGCAAAAGAAAATACACACACACACACACACACACAGAAACACACTGATGCACATGCACACACACACACACACAGTTAACAATTAACTAAAGTTCTGAGTTCTTCCACTTTGTAAAAAAAAATAAGATTTTCAGGAGAGTGAAAAGTTGACTTGACTTTTCATGTGAAATTCAAACATCATTTCAATTTGAATAGGAGTGAAGTTACAAGCAAAAGAGATGACAAATGAAATGATAACAAAGTGACAGCGGACACATTTTGGCTGTTTTTAAATATCCTGCTATCAGCTCGACACCAAACAAAGACTTTCTTCAAGAAGTCTTTTTTGCTGAAATATTTTGATGATAAACCCACCAATTTCATTAGAATTTGAAAGATTTTAGATATTGCCTGCAGCGTTGACAAATTAATTCATACTTTGAAATTTAGAAATCAATATATATTTGCAAACCAGGTTGGGACTACACCAGTGAGGGCAGAAAGGGGCTTTTAGATAAGACAAGACAAGACAAGACAAGATAAGATATGATAAGATAAGGTACGATAAGATGTACCTTTATTGATCTCCCACAGGGGGAAATTAGATCAAATTTTCAATTTGCGATTTATGAAATTAGATTTCAGATGGGCAAGGGGCAATAATGTATTCTATGAGCAGAATACCCACAAGATGCTGAAGTGAATTTGGCATTTGGTGCAACAATCCACAGTGAGGCAATGGATGTCAGTTAGAGACACATGATGAATGTTTTTCCATTCAAAAAATGATCTGACTTCATACAGGCTCACACTCGAACAAACAACTGCACCAGAGTTATTGTAGCTAACAGAAGAAAGTTTAATAACTAGTAAGTAGTTAGTACTTAATTGTCTAATTGTCTAATGTATGTGGTTATCATGCTGTTGATTTTTTTTTGTTTAAAAAAAGGCAAATAGTCTGGACGTAGGAAAGATGTTTGTTTGTATTTAAGCATTGTCTGCTAAAGATGTGAGCTGATTATATCTAGTACCAACCTAAAAATTATATTTTAAAAAAAATAGTACTTTGTTGCTCATTGAGAAAAATGTCCTCCATAGCAGGACAGGATAGACTCAAAGGGAAACAATTAAATTGCGAGTCTGCCCGTGGCTGTGAGATGAGCTAGTGCTCCACTGAAAAATTCACCTGCAGACTTTGTTTTGGTTCAGTGCAATAGAAATAGGAATTCAGAGAACAGTAACAGGAAGCTAGCCTTCAGGTTTTCTGTGTGTGTGTGTGTGTGTGCGCGCGCGTGTGTGTGCAGTGGATGGATAACAACACATATAACAGGGTCAGGAAAGATAATTTTAAACATGAGCACCTCAGAGCTAGAAAATTCAGTTACAACATTTTGGCCATCTTAAAAAATGTTTTTTTTTTTTTTTTTTTTTTTTTTTTTTTAGCACAGCTACAGTCGCCTCCGCCATGGGTACTAGTGTGGGAAAGCTGATAAACCCCAATCAAGTTTCAGTCAAGAGAAAAAAAAAATCATAATAAAAAAGAAAATAAAATAATTTAGAATAAACCTTTTGTTGGAGAGTGATTTCATATTAAGAACGGCCAGCTTGACATTCACATTTTGAGAAACATCCCTCTCTGGAGGCACTCACACAATAGTCCTGAGGTTCTGCAGATTCACACCAGCAGTCCCATATAAAGGGCCAGAAGGCCTAACTGCCAGTATGGTCTGGATGAGATAAATAGCTGGGCTTGAGGATAAAACAGAAGGCTCTGACGTGTCCAGGCTACTGTGAAAATCCTCTAAAATTGGTCACTTGCTGTGAGCGTTGTGAGTGTTTTTAGGCAGCGACTGGGCACAGTTAAGGTGGGGAGGAGAGCCATCTCAAGCCAACAACTGGGGCTTTTTTCCAAAAAAGACAGACCGGTTGTTCACTAATTTAAAACCACGCTCAGAGGATGAAGGTGATGATGTACTCTTTACACGCCTTAACTGGAAGGCACATAGAGGGAATTCATTTTTTTTCTCGTGACCTCTTTTTGGCAGTGACCTAAAATAAAAAGAAATGTTTGGCAACTTTTTTGTCAGTCAGAATGTTTGTGCGTATGTGTGTCTGACTGTGTTTGTAGATATATATGTATACGTGTGCCTATTTTGTTAGGATGTTGCATGTGTCTGTTTGTCTGTGCGTCTGGGTGTGTTTCTGTGCTCTGCTGTTTTTATTGAGGTTATTCATGCAGTAGTTATTGAGGGAAATCATTTCGGAACCAAATTATACTGTAATTACAGAGATGAGAGGCTCTTGTTTAGAGACACAAACACAGAATGATGACGAGAGTACGATGTCTGTGCGATGTGCGGTGTGTGTGTGTGTGCGTGTTGTGTGTGTGTGCGCACGCGTGCGTGCGTGTGTGTGTGTGTGTGTGTGTGTGTGTGTGTGCGTGTGTGTGTGTGAATGCACGCTCCTATGTGCTTTTGTTAGTTTGTGTGTGTGTTTGTGGGTGTGAATGTGTACATGTGTGTATATATAGCTGCAGGGCATGCTGACGGTGTCAGATAAATTTATATCTTAGGCAAACAAACAAACTCTTCTGATTCTCACTGATCAACCGAAAAAAGACCTTGGCTTCACTCTTCTCCCATCCCCTCGTCTTTATCTCACCTCTCCTGTCTCTCCTGTCTCTCCTGCTCTCCTCATCTCTTTCTCTCCTCCCCTCAACTGTTCTCCTTTGTCTTCTCTTTCCTCACCTCCCTCCCCTCCTATCCTCATCTTTTCTTTCTGCCTCTTCTCTTCCCTTCTCTTCTCTTCTCTTCTCACTCATTGCTTGCTGCAAAGCAGTGGATTTTGAGGGAGAGACAGAGAGACAGACAGATGCGAGAGAGACTGGCAGTGTTTCTAAAGTGTCTGTTTACACAAACATCAAAACCCTGTCATCAGCAAAGTGAGGAAGTGAGGAGACAGGGCACACACACACACACACACACACACACACACACACACAAACACAACACAACTTTTAAGTAGACTCAATGAATGACGGCAACAGGATGAATAGCTATGATCAACAATGGCAAGCTGAGGACACTCATGTGAAACAAACTAATAGTCATGATCGCAAATGGCAGCATTGCCAAATTGATGACACTTGATCAGGACGTCAGTTAGACCTAGGAAATAATACGGGGCTTCTCGGTCCACTGATGTTCTCATAAATATTTAGGATCTAGTGCAGGCATTTAGATCTGAGAAGCATCTGAGCTTCCTGTGGCGCTCTAAACAGTCGAAATCTATGTGGAATCTAAACTCTTTGGCTCAGATCCGGCACGGCTTTTTTATCAAGGAGAATTCTCAGTCATGGAATTTGATTAGAAAAAAGGTAATGAAGCGATTTTTTTTTTTCATGAAAACACAATCACTGATCAAACACAATCACATCCAGATGGCATCACTGGCCAGTTGCGGCTTCATGAAATTAATTGGTAAAGCAGGTTTACTTGTTAAGAGTATACAGATGTTCAGCAAAGACAGTTACATCTAGCTAAAATAATTTACTTGACAATTACATGTAAATCATAATAAATAGTCATTGTTAGTCAATCAATGAATAGTAAAATTATTTCAGTGTACCTTGTAAAGTTCATTAATAATGGAGGACATTGACTTTTGTAACTGTAATTTAATATGTGAAATATCAAGTTTGTTCACTGGTGATGCAATGAAAGTCCACATACATGTGCTTATATCTATCAATCATTCATATTCTCTCCCTGTAGCCATCAGCTGCGGCCATCCAGGAAGTCCCATATATGGTCGTACAGTGGGCAGTGGCTTCAACCTTAACGATGTGGTCAGCTTTGTTTGTAACCGTGGTTACGAAATGGAGGGGCCCGCACGCGCTCAGTGCCAGGCCAACCGCCAGTGGAGCCACCCGCCCCCAACATGTAAAGGTGGGGAGAAAAGTTAAGTCTGTTCACCCCTAACCTTATTTATCCCAAACCCTCCAAACCACCTCGCTCTTCACTATAACCTGCTTTTCCACCTTAAAGGCCATTAACACCTGTCCTTATTTACCCCCACCCTTTCATTTCACCTTTATTCTCCCTTTAAACTTATTCACGACAGCCTAGAAAAAGTTATCAGCTTTCTTTACAAGCATTTTCCTAACATCGTGTTCCTGTTTGCCCTTAATTTAAGGAATTCATGTCCTGGAATTTACTGTTTGACATGAGTCTAACCCCTGCCTGGACCTAGCTGTGTGAATGGCTAGTTTTCAATTTCAATGAAACTGATCACCCTTATCTGAGCGATCACAGTGGCAAGGGTCGCTTCCCCCACATGGATTCACACACAAGGGCGTCCTGCCTAATTTGCTGAATGAAGTGCCAATGAATCAAGCAAAATCCAAAATGTAACACATGGCTAACAAGCGAAAAACAAAGGGGGCTGTGTCCAAGAGCCACAATCAGCCACATCCTTGTACTCTGGTCATATTTATCCCGTTGAACCACAGGCCTCATCAGCTTTCCTTTCTCAAACTCCGTCTATTATCTTCATTCGATTTTGCCAGTCTGGAGTCATGACCCCGGTGGAATACACTGCAAAACACTGAGAGGGAAAAGAAGTGACCCTCTGCGGTTCATGCCAAATAACACAAGTCTCTCTGTCTCTCTGTTTGCGTGTATGTGTATTTGTATGTGTGTGTGTGTCTGTCTCCCTGTCCCTCTCTATGTATAGTGGTCAATTGTTCTGATCCAGGTATCCCGGCCAATTCAATTCGGCAGAGTAAAATAGAACACGGGAACTTTACCTTCGGTACTGTGGTTTTCTACGACTGTAACCCAGGATATTACCTGTTTGGATCACCTGTACTCACCTGTCAGCCTACCGGACAATGGGACAAACCCCTACCTGAATGTATCGGTGAGTGTGACAGTCTGTGTTAGTGTGTGTTAGTGTCTTTCTGTCTGCCTGCATGTCTCCTGTTTTAACCTGCCTATACAGTAGGCTATATGGGACAATCAGGAATCAGGACAATTCAGTATATCGATCTATAATGTATTCTCTAGTATTCTTTAGTATATCTATAATATTTTCCGTAGTGTAGTCTGCTATGGCATTGTCTCTGAATCAGTTCAGTTCAACTCAGTTCAGTTCAGTTCAGTGAAGCTTTATTGGTGTGACATTTGTATAAAAATATGATGCCAAAACAAGCATTTACTTACATAGAAAAAGAAATACTAACTTTTCATGTAATAAACACTAAATGAACACATGACACACCAAGTTAAACAATATTATTAAGGGAATATTGTGTATAATATTGTAAAGTATGCTTGCACAGTGGCTGTGTCAGTTGTGCATTGAAGAAAGTTTGGAATTAACTGGTTGAATTTGGGTAGTATTCGTCTCTTATTTTGTTGCGTTTTGGAAAATGTTATAAAAAGTAATTTCTGTCAGCTGCAGCTGTTCCACACTGGTTCTGCTGAATATCCGTCTAATTCTCGACAGCGGCCACCTAACCTGTGAAGAGTTGAGAACAGCTGTCTGTGATGTACTCATGTCTTGTCCCTGGGTCTCTAGTTGTCGACTGCGGTCATCCAGGCTCTCCACCTAACGGCGTGCTGAGCGGCGAGAAGTTCACATTTGGCTCGACAGTTCGATACTCCTGCCTGGGAGGGAGACAGCTGAAAGGAGAATCTTCCCGGACCTGTCAGCTCAACGGGATGTGGAGCGCACCCATGCCATTCTGCTCCGGTAACCATCCTAACCTTTATTCAGACTGTAGTGTTTCTCTAGATGAAAGAGGAGACATGGAGAACATATAGGCTCAACGGACTACGGATCACTCCATGCCTCTCTGTTCTGCCGGCTCACTCTCTTAACCTTTTTATAATCGGTTGGTGGGATAATGGGGAGATGGATAGGCAGATAGAGCGCAGGGTTGACACTTGAAAGGAGTATATACCAGGATCTGTCAGTCTAAAGGGCTGCAGAGCACAACATGCAGCACCACCCCTAATACCTTAAACAGACCATAAACGTGTACGTTTCCGTTCCGGTTCTTTAATTTCGCCCTTCCATGATCCTGTTTTAACTCTTACTTCATCCCATTTTGAGTCATGCCTTTCTGCTCGTGGTGAAACGCACAAAACTGACTGACTGCTCTTCTTGAGAGGAAAGAGGGTGAAATGATGAAAAGTGTAATGAATGGAGGGATGGAAGGACTGAAGGGAAGTGTGCACATGTGTGTGTGTGTCTGTGTGTGTGTGTGAAGAGGAGTATAAAAATAACGATGGATGGATGAATGGAAGAAGTGGTGGCATGTATTAGACATTTGAAAAAGGAACCTGCCAATTCAACGTGCGGTGCTCCACCATGACTTGCTCCCAAAATTAAATATACATCATTCAACTTTTCATTATAATACTGCAGGATAGATAGGAAGAATATTAATGTACACAAATTACTTTTAACCTTTATTGCAACCTTAAGCTATTTTCTAGTGAAAGGAAGAGGTTCATGTTTATTCACGTTGGGTATAGTGAAGGTCGCAGCACGAAGAATGTTTTTTTTTTTTTTTGGATTTGTTAAATATTAATACATTTAAATACTTGAACTTCTATACATATTTCCCATGTATTTTATCTAGCAGTGGCTGCATTTTCTCTCTGTGGTGACTGGATGCTAAAATAATATCCTGTAGAGGCAACACTGTCATTGTGTTTACTTTGCTGCTGTGAACTGCTTTACACAAGCATATTTCCTCCCTGTTGCATTTATGCATATCTCATCATTTATTGGGCTAGATTGTCTCTCCAGACAGAAAGCCTCCTTACCTTTTCACCATTTATAAATAAACTAAGTTATATGATTGTCAGTTGGCTGGCTGGGGGCATGATTATGGCTCTCCAGGCAGAGAGGCTCCCAGCTGCTGCTTATATAACAAACTGACTGAGAACACATTCCAGACAACTTGAATAAGAATACATTGTTATTTACAGCAATTGCCCAGGGGAGACGTTGCAGGGCAAGAGGGGCTAATAGTTTAAGAAACAGTGATTCATGGTTTATACCTACCAGGTCTGGACGAGGAGCCCTACAGAGATAAGAGTTTGGCTCATGGCAGTCATGATAGCTCCACAAGTCAGCTTCATGCTTGTTGATAAGGAAATGGTGATCGTATGCCTGCTGATCTAACACTGGGTGTGACACCATGCTGATTTTTCAGGGAGCTTTCACATGTATTTTTAGCTGCTTGCGACGAGCACTTCTATAGGCGCTGCTCTGTATGAGTGCTCCTTTGTGCTGCATGTAAAACTTGCAGTAGGCCCTTCTCAAGAGGAATTACATCGTGCACCGTTAAGGTGGTTCACAACCCCAAGAGCCCTGCATGAGAGAAATCCAGGGCGGCAAAGACAAACAAGTGTCAGCCAACTCAAAGCTGATGTGCTGTATATCTGCACACCAGAGGTAACTCGGTGATTTGCTAACTGCAGCGAGTGAGTCAGAGCTTGAACTAAATGTTTTGGTGTTAGTGAAGGATTTCAGTCATCCAGGTCATGGTACATCTACTCTTAGTGAGTGAAATGCAACCGGACTTTCTGCATAATGTTGAAGACATTTCTCTGCTCCCTCAGCTCTAATTTGTTTGGGAGTTCACCGAGACTTAATTCAGAATGATATCTTATATAACATTCATGTTCCAGTTCAAGATCTCCATTGTCACCTCATAGTACACACCAAGCATACATCCACTGCAATATAAAATAAACAAGACACCATACACGGAGAAGCCGCTGCCGCCATACTTCTGCGACAGCTACATGACTGCCACATGACCTTTAACAACTCTCTCATGATGTTAAGGTGTGAACCGCACACAGAGAGGTTTAAATGTCAGAGAAAAATCCTACCACATTAGAGCGAGAAAGCTTCTCGGATGAGCAGTGAAACGGGATTACACAGAAAGTCCATTTGCTTTTGAGTTACCCCTTGAAGATATAAATGTTTTGTTCAGCAATTAGTGGCAACAACACAGCACCAAAGCACTTTTTGTTAACATGTGGCCTTGTTAAAGTCGGCACAGTTTCACTCACTCCAGGCGTTTATAGAGGAACTGAAAACATGGAACCCCTGTCCCCTGTCCCACACATCTACACAAGCACCCACTTTAGGAAACCAGTAGCAGACTGCTTTCTACCAAACTTTTTAGTTCTAGAGTAGCAACATGAGGTTATTACTGTTTTTTGACCTTTTCAAGACTAATTTTTTACCTTATTTGATCTCACTTTCATTTGTTTTCGGCCACAAGTTTCCACGTACCTGTAGATAAGTGAGAGCTACATTCAGCTGCTCGTTAGTGTCCAAGGTCAATGGATTTTTGTTATTTTTTTTATGATAAATATAAACCCTATTTCTCTGAATGAATTGTCTTTTTGTCTTCTCATCGTTCCTAAGTCCTCAACGCTGTGGTCTGTAGTGCAGACTGGGTCAGATGAGGGAGAGCGTGACGTGCCGTGTTTTTCATCCAGCATCATGGGCACCTCTGTAAGCTCAGGCATAGGGCGTCACCCCAGTAACCCGATGCTGTATGTGTGTGTGGCTGTGTGTGTGTGTGGCTGTGTGTGTGTGTGTAGACGAGCGCATGTGTAACTGATTAGTGATTGTTCCAAAGTCACCTGAGGGAAACAACAGAGATTAGTTTCCACATCACTCTCTCCCACAGGTACACACACACTCACACACGCACCAGTGACATCAGGTAGATTGGTTGTTCTCCCTGTTGAGACTTGATACACCTGAGGCTACATGGTGACTTTGGAGCTCTGTGTGTGTGTCTGAGAGTGTGTGTGTGTGTGTGTGTGTGTGTGTGGCCTGATGGATACAGAGTTCTTGATCTGCTACCAGAATTCATAAAGAAAGATCAGCCATTTATCTGCTGCGACAGACTCTGCAGTACAATCTCATTCCCTCACATTCCCTCCTGTTCACTCACACTGAGCTTCTAAAGACAAATAATGATGGCAGTGTGCAGTAGTGGCTCATATCTTTACATATGGAAAAGAAAAAGAGATTCTTGGGGCATGAAAAGATCTTATAGGCTACCCTTAACTGTTGTTTTTTCCCTGGTATCAGTAAGCTCAGTTAGCAGCAGGCCTCTAGATGTTTGCAGTATAGAGCAAACAAACCCTTCATGAAATTAGGCTATTTGTCAGAAGTATGAGGAACATTGTAGAAACATTACACATGCTTTTGGAGAAATGCTGTAAGTTAATATTTTTGGTATTTCCAAGAACTATTTTGACTGTGAATACGAGCTACAGATAAATCATAAATAATTGTAATGAATTAATGACTGATTAAATGTGTTAATATTGCTTTTAAGATTACAGTGGAAAATGGGGAAAATGCAATCCAACACAAATTGACATTAATCAGATTATGACATTGATATATTTTGTTAGTGTATTAGCCATTTCAAATATAAGACGTGTACAAAAATGAGCAAATATTGGACAATAATTGGACAAATATTAGTCTATAAATATGCAGTATTTGTCCAGACTCTGTGTGTGTGTGTGTGTGTGTGTGTGTGTGTGTGTGTGTGTGTGTGTGTGTGTGTTTACACATCCAAAAGTGTATGTGTGCGTTTGTGTGTTCCCAAGAGCGTGCTCTGTCTGTCAGGCAGAATTTGCTGACCAGGTGGCTGTACAAGGGCAGAGTGAGGAGCACACACACACACACTCTCTCAAACACACACACACACACATACACACACACATACACATACACACTCAGGGCCTGATACACAAACTCTCAACCGCCCACCAGCAAATACCGATGCACCATAGCATCAACATAAGCACACCTAGCCTAGTATAACACACACACACACACACATACACACACACATAAACATGTCATCAACATACTGCATGTGTTCAGTCAAATAGGATTCATAAGTGGCCAATTCATAATGACATGGTGAGAATGTAACAGCCTCTTTATAGCCATGGTGGAAGTGCATGTTCAGTGAACAATGCAGGGTTCACCTCAAAATGCTGCCACAATAACTTATTTATACAAATAATGAAATGAAATTAATTTAGATTATTTTTAGATAAATTCGTGCTGGACTCTCCTTTTCCTCCTCTCTCTTTGTCTGTTTCTGTTTCCCTTTTCTTTCTTCAGTTGTTTGCCACCTCTCTCTCTCTCTCTCTCTCTCTCTCTCTCTCTCTCTCTCTCTCTCTCTCTGTCTGTCTGTCTGCTCGAATCATGTTTTCTCGATTGAAAAAGGGCCTTTTAAGATTCAAAATACACTCTCTTTCTCTGCAGATGATGCAGCTGGTTCTTGTGGTGATTCTGGTGCATCCCAGTTCAGGGACAAGACCTAACTCTCCGTCTCTTCCTCGTTCTCGCTCCTTCCCCTCTCTGTTCCCTCCTCTCTAGGCGACACAGCTGGTTCCTGTGGCGATCCAGGCGTTCCCTCCCATGGTTCTCGGGAACAAACGGATTTCAGGATCCGTTCCAAGGTTTACTTCAGCTGCTCCGAGGGCTATGACTTGATTGGTTCGTCAGAGAGGATGTGTTTCCCCAATGGGACCTGGTCCGGCACACAGCCCTTCTGTAAACGTAGGGAGAGAGTTTTACATAATCTCAACTTATCCTAACCCAGCACCTGGACACTGACCTAGTTATAAATCCATATATATATTCTACAGTGTACCCAAAAAAGCTACAGAGCGGAGTCAGTCCTCGCGCTGGAGCTCATTGAGATGCAAGAGGCTTTCTCTCTCTCATTCTCTCTCATCCTTTCTCCCCAGCTGTCCAGTGTGGTAACCCTGGCACTCCCAGTAATGGCAGAGTATTTCGTCTGGACGGAACGACATTTTCTCACTCTGTCATCTACTCCTGCATGGAGGGCTACCTGCTCACCGGTGCCACCACCCGGCAATGCCAGGCCAATGGAACGTGGTCAGGAACACAACCCAACTGCACCAGTAAGATGTATTTCATAAACCGAGGGATGACAGATAGATGGTCAAGTAGGGCAGGGAGATAATGAACAAATTCAAATATCACTATATGTTTGACCAAATACCTTGATGTTGATGTTGTGATGGTAGGGATGACTGTTGGTTCTTTCATAAGATATTTGTACAAGATTTTTGTTAAACAAACATTAGTAGAGTGTACATGATGACCAAGCAGGTAGAACAATTTAATGAGCTCAGAAAACTGCATCCATTTACTGTAATGCAGCATTGGATAGATAGATGGATAGATGTATAACTATCTATAGTTCCCTAAAGGCATTTAAAGATAAATATATTTTTTCTTTATACTTTATATGCCTTGGAAGTGGAAGCATACAGTGACTATGAGACTGTAGTGCAGACTGTCAGCTTTTATGTATAATTTATTGTAGAGGTATTAAATTCTTACTGTGCAATGACCTCAAGTCTGCAATCCATAAACATCGCCAAACTCTTGATGTGTGATTATTAGGTTTCCTTTCCAGCCCTTTTGCACCTCTATTTTATGCTTGGGTTTAAATTACTCTGAGGCAGTATGGGGTCTGAGTAATGAAATCAGCCTCAAATCATCGAGCTCCCGCTACAGACTTTATAGAGTGACGTGAATAACCTTGATGCTTGTTTACTTAAGCTAATTTTCTTTTTGATCTCCATGGGGAAATTCATCAGGGGAAAGGACCATAAAATGTAACATTTCCTGTTCCTATACAAATACAACCAAAGCCAGTTGAACGAGTGTTAATCAACGTTGTATGTTTGCCATGGACCCCGCAATCTGTTCGCTAATGCGCATAAATAATCTTGGCATATAAATATATATAAAGTAAACAGCAAGCAGTGGCTTACGCTAAACAACAAACTCCCTTCTTGAACGCGCCCGTGTCATATATCCTGAGGTAAAACACGAAATGCTCTCTGCTCGGGTTCACACGTGACAAGAGTCGTGATGTTTTATTCTCAAATTTTCAGTGTCAGCTCTGACTTTTATGCACTATGTGAAGAAATAAGCTTTGAGAATAGCCAGGAGGAAGGTGCAGAGAGATAGAAAGGGTGAGAAAGCAGATTTCTTAAATAGCAGTCCTGGAATGAAAAAAGTTTTTAAGAACCCCTGACGTAAAGGAAAGGGCTTTTACAGTAGATTACACTACAGCTATTAACAGGCATTGCAGTATCTGGGGTGGCTTTAAAAGCATTTAAACTGCCTATTAGACTATGAAGGACAGTGCTTTCTAAGTACAGTCTAGGGAATCCTAAAGCTCCTTAAAAGAGCCCCAGGGTGTCCTCAGCCAATTTTTTTTTTTTAATATATATTTTTTATTTCATTCGCGAAAAGTGAACACAATGAAAGACAGTATAGAAATCAATCAGATCATAAGTTTCACTGTCCTCTCCTACTTCACTGACTTCAGGATAGACAAGTCATATCTAACAGCGAAAATCTGATCGGGGTACCTTGGACAAAATCTCCTCGACAGACATGATCCTTAACTTTGCCAGTCTAATAGGAGGGTGTACCTTGGCTTAAAAAAGTGTGGAAAGCTGATAAGAAAGTTTGAGAACCAGAAAAATAAAAAACATCTGCCTGATAGTATTTTTATTTTCCCCTTCCCTCCTTCATTCGCTCCATTCCTACTTATTCTCTCACCTTCTCTACCCTTCTCTCGTTATCTCTCTCTCTCTCTCTTGGAAGAAATGCCTAAGTAAAGGAGAACACATATGCAGGCGGGATAAGCAAAAAATACAAATTCAGGTTATCTTGTGTCACAGCACGACCTGCAAAGTAATCATAAACTTCATCTCCTCTCCCCCACTCCCAACACTCCCACCTCTCCCATGTCCGTAGTGATAAACTGTGGGGATCCAGGTGTTCCAGCTAATGGCCTTCGCTACGGAGAAGACTTTGTGATTGGTCAGAACGTGTCCTTCCAGTGCCAACCAGGATACAGGATGGAGGAGGACGGGTCGCCTCTGAGAACGTGCACCCAAAACGGGACGTGGAGTGGGAACATGCCTGTGTGCACGGGTAAATAAATAAACTATAAACCCCTAGCTCAAAATAGATGTAAATCTATAGAGCTAAAGCGTAATTCTGTGTTTTTTTTGTGATTCTTTTCTAATTTATACCCCATTAGACACTGTGTAATTTGGAATTCATATCTTTGCACCTCCCTCTGAGACACATTAACATTTCATCTGACCAGAGGAGTGAGATCAAAAGGGCAGCCAGCTGTGGCTCCCCTCAAACAGGTAGGGGGTGGGTGTTTGCCTAAATACACTCTACATCTGAAAAAAATACAGTGTAGTAATGATACAGTTAAACTACCCAGGCAATAATTATATAATTTTTGTCCTACTCCTGACTATCTGCACTCTGAGCAAGAAGTGGAGTGGAAACACACGCCCTGTATATGGATAAATATTTAATAAAATATGCTGCAATGCCTCTACTAACACCACAGCATTTTGCCTAACCCTAACCCGTGCACAGAATGGTAAGTGGAGTGGAGAAATTCTCAGGTGTACGACTGCTATATACAGCAATAATATCTAAATAAAACTTAAATCCCTTACCAAGAGACCAACTCAAGCTATATAAAGGCAGACAGAAGACAAACTCTGTTCACCCTGCAGTCAGTGCATCTGTAAGCGAAATGAAGAAATACAAATAATTCTGGTGTTTTCAGTCACATCTGACAAGGTTGCACCATGATAGCTGGTGCTTGCAGTTGCAGTGATGCGCAAACATGAACTTATTGCACTTAGTTTCAGCTCTTTTTGGATATGAGTGTCTAAAAATTGCCTTGAGTTTTAAATTTAGGCAATTTCTACAAGAGAGAGGGAAAATCCAATAAATTATTTCTTCCAACTGTGCCCCCTGCCATCAGTATCACTAAGTGTTACACTATTACTGTTATTACTATGATTACAGGACAGTGGTTTTCAGTGGGGAAGTGGCTTCTCTTGCAGATCTAAAAAAAAAATAAAAAATCTCTCTCTCTCTCTGTGTCTCCCTCCTTCTCACACCATCTCCCAGCGGTCACCTGTGCGACGCCCCCTGCCATCAGTAATGGGGTACTACAGGGCAGCGACTTTGAATGGGGCAGCAGTGTGAGCTACAGTTGCTCACCTGGATATGAGCTCTCATTCCCAGCTGTACTGACTTGTGTGGCCAACGGCACCTGGAGTGGCATGCTGCCACAGTGCTTACGTAAGCATACACACTCATACACATATACACGCATACATATATTACTGCACACATGGTAGACAACAACTGCAAAACAGGCACAAATACACACACACACTGCCTTTTATTTTTCTTCGACGGACACTTAACTCATCAGTAAGCAAAAATTTTAGCTACTGCAAAAAGATTCACTGATAGCAAAACCGGCTAACATGATGGGTGGGTCTGGGTTTGTGTGTGTGTGTGTGTGTGTGTGTGTGTGTTTGTGTGTAGCCAAGTTTTGCGGTGACCCAGGCACTCCAGTTGGTGGGTTCAGAGAGGGACGAAGTTTCATCTACCAATCAGAAGTGTCCTTTACCTGTGCTCCGCCCCTCATACTGGTCGGCACGGCAACCAGACTTTGTGAGAGTGACGGCACTTGGAGTGGAACGCAGCCACGTTGCATTGGTAATAACACGATAACATCAGCAAAGCATGCATCCTTTATGTTCACTTGACAGTAAGAGAAAACAGGCTTGGCACAATATAAATGCAGTCTTAACTTTTTTATGAGTTCTGCTTTTGACACTATTGGTCATACAGTATGCATCAGTCAGTTCGAATAGTAGGTGTTGACTTTGTGAACTGCCACAAAGTAACTCAAGTCTCACTTAATTTGCTATAAAGAATAGATGGGTTGGCATTGCTGCATGTGCTTGTTCTCCACAGTGTCCGCTAAGAAAAAAGTTAAGAACCTTGGCTCTTTGTAAATGAATTTATAAACACAAGTTAAGGAGGCGGTCCATTCCTGCATTCATTAAGTAAATGTCCCAACTAGCTCAAAGTACAGTACCAAGGCTTTTAACCTCCACCAAAAATTGATTCTAAGATTTTACTGATTACTTTTTAATAGCTCCTGACTACATCATCAATCATTAATCCCTATATGAGCCAGAGCACAGCCTGAGATCATCAGACGAGGGTCTCTTACCCACTTCAAAGTCTGGGGTAAAATTAAAAGGCGGTGGTGGTTGTGCTATTGGAGACCCTAGACATTTGAATTAAGTTTCTCAGGAGATCATCATAGTAAAGTAAGGCTCTTCTTTTAAATCACTTATTAAAGCACAGCTGTACAGACAGTTTTCATTGTGTTCATCTTGCTCCATTCCTGTATTTTATTGTTTTTACTCACATTATTGTTGTTATTATTATTTTCGTAGTTTATTATAATAGTTTGTGGCCAACCAGGGGCATTGGAGTGAAGTATGATATTCTGTTGTCTCATGACAATGGCAGTTTGTTAATAATAGTGGAAAATCTTGATAATGTTTGAATGGGTCATTAGGAATAATGATTTCTCTGAAGTTCATAGCCACATTTCAGTGTACTCATGGGTTTATTGTGTGGAACAGCTACTCTTCTGTTCAAGTTGGAGTTAACTAGACTCATTGGAACAAAGCAGAGTAGTGAGCAGAGTCTCAGTGACAAGCTTGTCAATGAACAACGACCCTTAGGAGTACAAGCCTTAATATCCAGTTCGCTGGTTCCAGAGTAGTGGTTATGAAACTACATCAGAATTACTTATGGCTTCACTGTGTAGTACAGTTAACTTCCTTTTCAACTTAAGGCTGTACAGATGTACAAACATAAGTGAAAAGTCCTGTAATAGTGTGGAAAGTAGATAAAATCACCTCGAAAAGGTGAAGTCTTGTATCAGGAGCAAATTGGTGGTGTTATACCGTCTAAGTACCAGTGAGTGATGAATTCAGTCTAATAATACAGGTCTGAAAATGTAGTGATTTTATGTGGGAAAATGTGTAGGAACCCTGCTAGAAATCAAACAGATACTGCCTAATGCTCATAAGCCAGAAACGAAAAGAGCACAGTGGAACATACTTAGTAAGGGCTTCCAGTAAAAGGGCATTCACATCCGACTTCAAAAAAGCTACTGCCACGTAGGGATTAAGACCAAAATGAGAAGGCATATTCAGCACACATTACAAATCGTCCCACTGGGTCAATATACCACCACATGTGATGTTTGGAGCACCACTTTACATGTCTGATTCAGAGCAGGTGCTTCAGCATCAAGGGTGGTGGTGAATCGTAATAAATGGGAGCTTCTATAACGCGAACAGACTCTTGACTTTTTAGTTCTTGATAGCACCAAATGAGAGACGCATACAGTCCCAGCCCCTACGAAGCAGCGTGTGCCTTGTGAAGTAGCTGTCCTGAAAGAAGATGATTCACTTGTACTCGATGCACGTACTTCTTTCAGTTTTGTAAAAGTGTTTATTTAGGATGGAGACTGTGGTACTCGGGCGGATAAGACATATGTGCTCAAACATACTCACAGAAACAAATCAGTGTTTGATTATTGCTTTGTTTTTTCTATGAATGTTTCTGATGAGGCAAGTGCTGCTGAAATTTGTGTGTGTGTGTGTGTGTGCATGTGAGGTATTTAAGACGTGACTGCAGCTGTGTGTATGTGTTGCTGTGTGATGCGTGTTACTGTATGACTGAAGCAGAATGAATTTTGAGCTGAAGCAGGCTGCTTTTTAAATAAGACAGACAGGCATGGCGGGGAGGCATAGAGAGATACAGTGACAGAGAAAGATAGAAATAGAGAATGGGAAGGAGAGGGGAGGGGGGGCGACAGTTAGAGAGAGAGAGAGAGAGAGAGAGAGAGAGAGAGAGAGGTGGAGAGTGAGTCTGTCATTTCGGAAGCTGTATTGAATCGAGCTCTGCGTCAGGATGTGCTCTACATGCTGATGACCCTGCCACACACACACACACACACAAACACGCACACACACATACAAACACACACAGAGTTGGCCCTCTCTTCGTTTTCTGGTAAAGCGCTACTGCCCCCTGCTGCCCCGCTGGGGTACTGATCCTTCTGTTACCATGACAACAGGGAGAGAGACAGTGTGTGAGACAGAGTGAGAGAGCGGGAGAGAGAGAGAGGGAGAGAGAGAGAGAAAGAGAGAGGGAGAGAGAGAGAGACAGATGAGGCCATATTATACTGCTAATGTTCACTTTCTTTTACATTTCCTGTGTAATTAGCAATACTCTTGTGGTTGTCATCTTCAGAGCCGACGAAGACCAGCTGTGAGAATCCAGGAACGCCACGCTACGGTTCCTTAAACAGGACCTATGGATTCAAGGTAAAATATCTACACAGCTCAAGTACCTGCCCACATACATAACTGACTTATGAAATAATCCAGGGGCCCTTGTTATGCCTTCTCATACAGACCCTATGGATCCAAGGTAAAATGTCTGTGTAACTAAAGGTGGTGCCTTATTCCCTCAATACAGTAAAAAAGAAATGATCCAAGAGCTTCTTGTTATAGATTTTTAAACCTGACCTACTCTATATATCTATCAGTTTATCTGTTCATCTATCTTATTTGGTATCAAATGAATGTCACCCTGGCTGATTCCAAGAGGCGATAGTTTTCTGGATATCAAAGTAACCAGATAACTGTATGACATTCCACTACTAACAGGATTCTCTGATTCAAGGCTATTTGTTTCTATTCTTTGAGCAAACTGAATTTGTTACACCTTAACTATGACTATTTCTCTGTCTGTGCATAGGTGGGGAGTGTGGTATCATTTCAGTGCCAGCCCGGTCACTTGATACAAGGCTCTTCCTCCAGAACTTGTCAGCCTGACCTGACCTGGAGCGGAACGCAGCCCGAGTGCATACGTAAGGAATATCCATCTTATGAGCTGCTTATCTGTCTGCCCATCCATCCCGTCTGTCTGTTAGACTGACTTATGCGCACAAATTCCCTCTCTCCGTCCTCCAGCCCACGCCTGCAAGCAGCCAGAGAGTCCGCTCCATGTGGACGTGGTGGGGATGGACCTGCCTGGTTTTGGCTACACCCTGGTGTACAGCTGTCAGCCTGGCTACTTCCTGGCTGGGGGCTCTGAGCACAGAGTGTGCAAGAGCGATGGCACATGGAGTGGAAAGATGCCTATATGTAGAGGTAAAATACCTATCTGCATTTTATATATGTGTCTGAATTCTACAGTGGTGGAAAAAAGTTTTTGGACACCCCATGCATTTGTGAAATATTGCATTAAGAATCACTCTTAGGTCTTCAAGTGCAATTTCTTTTAGTACAGTCACAGCCAAAATACTAAACAAATCCTAAAAAAAGCCATTAAAAACTTAAAATTGATTGATTCCATAAAAATACATAAGAAATTTTGAGTATTGGGTCATTTTGGTACCAGTGATGAAGGTCGTTCTTTTTATTAAAAGGCACAATTTTTGTTGCCAAGCTTCGTGTCTTTATAAAGCCAGCACATTTGAAAGTTCTTCAGACACAAAAATGGCTAAAACACGGAACCTAACGCAGGAAACACGCCTGAAGATAAAGATTCTCAGCCAGGAAGGGTACAGCTGCCGCCAGATAGCCAGGAAGTGCAGATGCAGTCCTTCAGCAGTTGGATACACTCTGCAGAAATACAGACGAACCAACAGCTTGGAAGACATTTAGAAGACTTTTAGATCATGGCTTAAGGTCCTACAAGACTATCAAGAAGCCCCCAATGAGACACAGAGGTTAGCCCGACGTCATTTGGCCCAGGCACACAAGAACTGGACAGCCAGGAACTGGAAGAAGATTCTGTGGTCAGAAGAATTTGTCAAGAATTTAGTTTTGTTAGTTTTTCTTGTAAACAATAAACAAAAAAATATAATTTGTATTTGTTTGTATTTGTAGAATGCAGCCACACCTTTTGAAACACAAAAAAGGTTTTTCCACAAATATTTCATGATAATATTTGAGATTGTGTAAAATTTTAAAGGTGTCCGAAAACTTTTTTCCACCACTGTATGTGCTTAATTGAGGCTCTTACCCACAGCAACTTGAATACATCGGATCTAGCATGGTTTGTGCCCATCACCTACTGGCCATCCTCCTTAATTTTATCATGTAGCTACTAGTACAGAACTGTCCACTGTAGGATGTTGTATTTAAAGTGACGATATAGACTTGCAAAGCACTGAGGTCCAGATTCAACAGGGTGATGTTGTGAGGACATTTTGCACACTTGTTTGCACCTTAGCTGCTTGATTTAAGCATAATGGTTTTCATCTTACTCACCAAGAAATATATGTAAATTAAGTTGTGGAGTGAAGAAGCTCTCAAAAAGACAAGAAAATAGGCCCCTTGGTCACCAATTGCAAGGGAAAATTGTGTGCTTCAGCTTTAAAACGAATTCACCGAGGCTGGCACCCTTGCACCCTAAAGCGCCCGTTAAAATTGGAGCATTTCTGATCCGATTTTAGATTCTGGGATGAATACTCTCTCCCATGCTTGCCTGACTTGTTGGCAATGATGCCCACGTCTTTAAGTAATGATAGAAGCTATGGCCAAACTCTTTGCACAGCGTCTTAACGGCACCTGTCAAAGGGTCTTTTACACGCTCCAGTAATTTGGGGGTGTTGCTCTTGTGAAGTATTAGTGAATTGGATCCAATCTCTGTTTGCGTGGCTTTGCCTACAAATTATAAAATAATGTTATTGACATATAATTTACATATGCATGATTATAATAGGCTTAAAAAGGCTTTGCTTTTTGGCCAGAGCTATTTGACACACTTTCCACTCACTGAGCACAAATTTGAGTAACTAATAGTGAATAGCATGACATTCTGCTTTGGTATTTTGGTGACACAGAGTTGCACATTCCTCTGTACAAATCTGACCCGAGTTTCCTAGATGATCATACCTGTCGGCAAGTAGAGGTACGCTGATGAGTAAAACATTGTGACTCCCTTTTGAACTTGTTGACAGGAAATTATCACTATCCATTTCTCTTTTTCTTGTGTGTGTGTGTATGTATCTAGCTGGAGAAAAGAAGAAACCTGTGAAACCAGCAACAGGAACTCCCAGCCCGAAACTGAACGGTCAGTTTTATTCAAGCCTATTATACACCTGTCTGGTCTCGCCCAGTCTTATCTTTTCTTGTCATTTCTTTTGTAGTTCTGACTATTCTGGTCTATTCTACTGTACATTTCTCTGTTTTAGTCCGTTCTCGTCTGGTGTAACAATTTTTGCTTTTCTCCACCCTGTGTTTTATTCTATTCAGTGGTTGCTTGTTCCAGTCAGTTTTATTGTATCTACACTAGATCTAGATGATACCAACATCTTAGCTATAATTAAATAAATAAATACTGTATGCACAGGTGCTATCAAGTAACTGTCAAGGCAGGAAGCAGCCCCTAACACTTTGTAAAAGTTTGATCTATTGTCTTTATTTTCGATGCACAAAATAATCTGTGAAACTGCCTAATTGTTCTATTCTTTTTTTTATTCTGTTCCGATAGTCCCAGATGATGTCTTTGCTCCTAACTACATATGGAAAGGTTCTTATAATTACCGGGGAAGGAAGCAGCCCATGACGCTGAGCATCACCAGCTTCAACTCCACAACAGGAAGAGTCAACGTCACTCTTAGCAACAGCAACATGGAGCTACTTCTATCTGGTATGACACAATGCAGTTTGATTACAAATGTGATTGTTATTCAGCGTGATGCAGCATGATTCAACATTATCATGGCGCAGTGCCATAAGAAGCCTTGCTGCTTCACTGGTGAAGACACAGAAAATGTTCTTGTGAGGACAGCGCAGCAAATATGTAGTCCTTATCAGCAACATGGAGCTGCTGCTCTCAGGTAAACACATTTACTGAGAGCAGTTTGAAGTGTTTACGCTTTCTAATGGCGGATTATTGATGTCTGCCCGACTTTACCCACCTTCCCACTGCTGTCAGCTGTTCTTTACTGTTGTTACTGTAACCGCCCCAGCACACACACACGCACACACACACGCACACACACCCAGTCACACTCACACAAACAGACCTCCCAGGGTCCTACAACAGCTTCAGCAGGGGGTTAAGACCCTATTAAAACACAAATCTCGTTGAAGCTACAACTGGTTCCTGGGGTAACAGAGAGCATAGCCATCATATCACAAAACCATGCAGTTATCTGACTTTTAAAATCCATCTGCTGGCTTAAAGGAGCAGCTTTCGATCAATAACAACTAGTGCTGCGCTCGCACAGACATGAAAAAGCCTTATCCTCGACTGTTTCAAATTCCATCCAGTGTCAACTCAAAGAAAAGGGAAAAGGAAAACTAGCTCGCGCACATGAAAACTAGCTGAGTCATAGTTTCAGGTTCAATGCCTGTTTTGTCTGTGGAGCTTAACACTTCAATACCTTAAAAACCATGCCTGTCAATATTGCACTGTGGACAAAAAGGGAGATTAAAAAACAAATAAAAAATAAAATCCCACACAACTGATGAATAGGAAAAAAATAAGTAAAATCGACTCAGAAAATAAAACAGTTCTCATTTTTTAATAAGTCATATAGTTCTCATATAGTAGTTTGCAGTACATAAAAAAAACATAACTGGAGTATATTAACAACTAAAACATTGAAATAAAAGAAAATATGAATCACTTCAGTTTACATTGCAAAGAACAAACACTGCTAGAAAAAAAAGTGACCCGTCTCACATTTACCTTGTGTCAAAGTGGTGGCTAAATTCCAACATGTGCATTGAAATGTACAAAAAAGTGAAATAAAAATAGTCAACATCTCAAATCTACAATATGCCACATAATTTTTTTCTGTGTGGACCAGCCAGTTTGCGCTGACCATTTTTGAAGACAATGTTCCACATGGGTTGTCAGGAAGCACAAAATAAATAAATAAATAAATAAATAAAAAATAAGCCCAACGGGTGAAGTAGATTATGCTGTCTCTCAGGCTTATCTGGCAACATAAATTCACACAGAACACCCACTGGATTGAAGATGGGTGTCAGAAAAATGGAGATTAACGGGAGAAATGCCAAAATGAGAGGAGCGCTGGAGAAAGGGTTAAAAAAAAAGGGAATAAAAACAGGAGTGTTGACAGGTGTGCCTGAAACTATTGAACCCAAGTATAATTTGTACATGCATAGTCGTCAATGATTCCCAGCTTCTAGGATGAGCTGAAGACAACGTTAGACAAACAAAAAACCCAAGGCAACCTGCTAATCCATAATTTCAGTCTCAGAGAGAGTGAATCTTGAAGTACATGGGATCCACCAAAGACATAACATAACTCTCTCTCTCTCTCTCTCTCTCTCTCTCTCTCTCTCTCTCTCTCTCTCTCTCACACACACACACACACACACACACACACACAGAAAAACCACCATGCCTCTTCCATTGACCCAGCCCTGTGCAGAGCCTGGGTATGATTTTGCACAGTGTGACACGGGATTGGTGCAGTTTTTTCCACGCCAGTCTTGATCATATGGGACAATGCTGAGAACACACATGTAAATATAGCAACAGGAAACTAGGGGGATGTAAATTTTCCTCCTCCAGCTGCTACGTGTGAATCTTCCAAAAAGACCAATCAATATTCCGTTATGACCTATGACTTGACTTACTTTCAAAAACATGTTTCTGTTGACCACTGCATTTAAAATCGATCTGTACTTTCTCGGCGGCCCATAATGTGATTACTGCTTGTATTTCTTCCATTATTAATGTGCTGGGTGGTTCTTTTTCTGTTTCATTTTTGTTCTGCCTCTTTCCCAACTTTCCCCGACTTTCTATGTCAGTTCTATTTCTTGGGTGCTTAAAAATGCCGATTGTAAATGAACATGCCTGTGTGTGGCTTGCATGTCGGTTGTTTGATGATGACAATCTTGCAAGAACCCTGCAAAAGCAATCGAGGATATCAGATACATCAGTGTCCTGCATAAATACACCGTTACTGCACCCAAACCATACTGATTCAGAGACAAAATCATAGTGTACCATGACAACACATGTAAAGTATAGCACACTTGTGCAGTGGGAAAAAAACACATAGTTTGTCATATCAGTGTCATATCACAGAGGATATGTGCACTTGTCCACCCTGACAGAGGGCGGAGGTGCCAGAGGAATAATTCCCTCTAGAAAGAAAAGAAGAAAGAAAGAAAGAAAGAAAGACATGACAGTATCTTCTTTTTCCCATGTATTATAACCAGTTTCAATACTGAACTCAATCAATTTACACTAATCTTAATGATCTCATTGGCAGCTACACTGTTTGGAAAAACAAGGGTATAAGTAGGTATAGTAAAAAATAAAAGTAACACAAAGATGTACCTTATTTCTGTACAGTGTAGCCATCTATTGAGTTTATAGAATGATTTTAGAAAGTTGATTCTTATGTGACTTGCACACAGTCACACTGCATCAATATATTCACCTTGAGCGGCCCCCAACTCAGCAAAATATTTTGCACCGCCACAGTCCACTCAGCCAGCAACACTCATATGTTAATCAGAGAAGTACTTATAGCTGAGTGAGGAAATCATCCATTAATGCATCCGAATGTAGACCGTCGTGTTACATTCCAAACCGGGAAAGGTTCAAGGTTTCTGTTCAGCTAAGGCTATTAAAAAAACTATCCCAGTATTCAGAAAAACTTGTGATGTCTTACAGACCCTATTATAAAATGTAAATTAATCACACATAAAAAAAAGTTGTTTCTGCTTACTGGATGCCAACCAGTGCTTCTCAGCCTCTCAACATAGGGGGCTGGGACCCTTGGGGGGGTCCTTAGATGATTTATGAGATAGGAAAAATGAATTATGCCGTGCCAATTTTGTTATCATGTCAGTTTTTTTGCATAATTTTCCCTGATTTTTTTGCTTTTTCTTTGCTAGATACTGCATAGTTTTCCTTTCAGCTTCTTCTCATAGTTAGTCAAATGAAACAAGCTAAAGAGGGAAGATCATTCTTTGTTACAGTGCACCAGTGCAGCCTGTGACAGGGGGGTCATGAGGAGGTATCACTTTCTTTTAAGGACTAATGAGCCAAAAATATTGGGAGCCACTGACCCAGCTGCTCTTCCCTTTATCATTGTTCTTTATTAGCTTATGATACCAATTAACTGGCAGCTAGAAACATTACTATCACACAGCAAAAGATGAATGTTGCACCATATTGATAATGGAATAGTAATCTTTGTTAATTATTAATCATAATGCCCACTACAAATTATACATGTCTGAGTTATTTGTGGACTTTCTGTGGTGCGTTTTGCTATGACACAGACCTGCGTCAGTACCAGCCTACAATCTAAATATATCTGAGACACTTCTGCTACAGAAGAGAGGGGTTTTACTGGGTTGCCACCTATCCCCCATGGCAGCTGATAACCATTGGTCATGTCTGTCACTATGAGATGAACACAATGAAATTTCTTCCCTCTGTTCCAACACTGATTACAATTGATGGTATAACATATGACCAGCATGGTAGCCAAATGAGCAAAACACTGGCAAGCACTACACATGCAACATTCGGTGTCTTATGAAGATTTAGAAAATGACCTGAAATGTGATAAATGCTATGCAGATGGAGCCATCTACTGACCACTAGAGGCAACTACCGCAGATGTGAATGGCCCTCCAAGATGAGTGGAGAGTTGTCCTCGAGAAAAGGTCATCCTTCCTTACAGACAAACCAACATAAAGGAGCTGTCTACCTATGTCAAGCTTAAAAAAAATCATGTCTACTTCTGGTTCGAGAGCACCAGCTAAATATATGACAAGTTGAAGCCCTTGAGTGTCCTTTCAGGCAGGAGCTTCTGCAGTCACTTTGGGACATGGTGAAACCTTCTGTTAAATCTCAAAGCAGTCCAGCTCACCCTCCTGAGCTGAAGATGTGGCTCCTCACTCCCCATTTCACTAACGACTGGATGTGCAACAGATTTAACCTTATTTATTTCTCCGAGATGCTGGCACATGATGCGCTCCAATCTGCTTGCTTTGCTGTTACTCATGTCTAATCTCAAAACCATTCAACCTTCACAAAATTTAAATTAGGCCCAATAAAGTCATTGTAAAGAACATCAAAGTTAGTTGCAGTGCTGTTTGTTTCCTCTATTGTTTTATGTATTAGGAGAGGAATCCAAGGTCAGCTGTCTGATGTAAAAGAGCCAGCTGAGAGATGTATATAAATTCTACTGAACATTTATTTTTAAACCGTTTGGTTCATCTGAAAGACTGGATTTTTCAGCTAAACACTGGACATAACCAGAGTCCTTGTTATTGGACTTAAACACATTTCTAGATGAATGTATAACTGTTAGATTTCTCCAGTTATCTCAAAACTCACTTTTACCAAGGCCTGTTTTTGCAGATATGTATTGGCTTATTTTATTTTATTTATGTTATAGCTCACACCTTTTTAAGCTTATTTTTTGGCCTTACTGCTGTCTTCCTTTTTTCAAACCTTGTAATCTCTAATCAAATTTGTTATATGAATAAGCTACCTATCTATGTCCAAGTATTCTATTCTATTTTATTCTATTATATTCTGTTCTATTCTATTCTACTCTATTCTCAAGGTGTGTAAAGGCCCAGAATGCCAGATTGTAGCTGTGGTCTTCCAGGTAAACGTAATTGGATTAGGGAAATTGACTGAATAACTGAATAAGTGGTTCAGCTGAACAAGGACAACTTGCTGTGGGAACCAGGCACTGAGGAACACAGCTATTTTTTCTGTTTTGTTCTATTCCACTCTGTTCTGCTGTGAACCAGGTGTTTCGTCTCTCTGTTCTAGGAGTGTATAAGGCTGCTGAGGCCAGGCTCCTGCTGCTGATGTACCAGGTGAACCATCTGAACCAGGGGAACCAGCTAAAGGATTCAGTCGTCTCTCCAGCCAAAATCACAGATGACTCCTGGACCATGGATGGATTTGTAAGTCTCAGTAGATGTGCAGGAATTCAATTAATTTGACTTTAATTAATTTACAAGAGTTTTGACCAAACAGTGTCACTGCAAAATGTATTTTTGGCTAAATAAAAAATGTCATATTATTAATGTGGCATCCCCTTTGGGCAAGGACCCTTTACCACAGTGCCATGGCTATTAAGACCCAAATTTAATAATAATTCAGGTCAGTCAGCCATTATGAGACAGTCCACAGCTCTCTTTCTGCGATGTTATGTTAATATCGTGGTTGTTATGTTATTTGTTCAGATAATTATATTTGTAGTTGACTATCAAATTTCTGCGATGCTGACTTCCTTTGGGATTCCTATGATCATCTAATCTCTTATGAGATAATAATAAGTTTTACTGCAACTACTATGTAGTATAAAACAGCATATGCAAATATTCCCTGGCTTTTTGTGAGCCAGAAAAGTGGAAGACTGTTTTAGTAATGCTTATTAGGCTGCTGCATTACGGATGTACAAATTGCTCATTATTTTGTCCAATTAGTAACATTTTGTTACTGTATTAACTAAATATTTATCATGGACTAGCTGCAGTTATGTAGCACCAACTAGACTGAGCAATTTGGCTTCTGTACAGCAACACTGAGCAGGTTGGTAAAGCCTTGCAAAACATTAGAGGAATTTTCAAGATTCAAAAGACGATATGTCACTAATTTGTTTCTACAAGTAAAATTCAAGTTGCATAATTTTGTAACTCTAAACATGTTTTACATGTTAAAAAAAAAATCTTTTCTGTGTTGGCAGAGGAGTTAAAACACCCACGCTGCGTTCTCCCTCCCTCTACCAATCCTCCTCCCCCTATCTCTCCATCCCCTCTGTTCCTCTCCAGGTGTCAGCAGAGCCTGATGGCTCCAGTTATGTATTCCAGGGTTTCATCCAGGGAAAAGACTATGGACAGTTTGGACTGCAAAGACTGGGTAATTCTGTTTTCTAATGGCACTCTGTGGCATGTTCATTCAGGTTCGCTGTGCTGTGCTGGCACCAATAACAGCACCAAATAACTCAGCTTGGATCGTAAATGATAAATACAAAACTTTCTGCTACACTACACTTGATACATCATATTAAACATTATTTTTCTGTTGCTAGACTTTTGCACTTAATGACTTAAATTTATACTAGTATTGCAATATTACAACAGCTATTACACAGACCTACTACTAACCATGCCAAAGCGCTGTTGTTTTTTTCAGTAATGGTACAAAAATTACAGTCATTTTCCCAATTAAATAGCCTTTATTCTTAATTATTCCATTATATGATCGAGGCCAATTATCTGTGCATGACAATTTTTCTCCTGTTTTGTCTTTGCCATGTGTATGTGGGTGTGTTGTGGCGTATGTTTCAGGTTTGAACATGTCGGAGAGTCAGAACTCATCTCCCCCTCAGCTCGGTACCAACAGTAGTTCTGTGGCTATCGCTATTCTGGTGCCTTTCTTTGCTCTAATTTTCACTGGCTTTGGCTTCTATCTCTACAAACAAAGGTATGCATTACATCATCATTATGTAAGTACATTTTGAAATTTCAGCAGCACAGGCAGTCCCTCAGGCAGAGAACAGAAGACATTATAGCCATCGTACTGGCAGTTCATCTGTGTATGTTCTTCTGTGCCATCATAGAGAACTATCATAAAGAATATTTTGCCAAAGAATTGGAGAAGCTTTCTGATTTATTAAAAACATCCTTGCATCAGTGTTTTAGATGTTGTGGTGTTGAGAGTAAGTCAGTGTCTATAGAAAACTTTGTTGTAGAACAAAACTTTTCAGAAGGTGGATTGCTGTCATATCAAGAACAAACAAACAAACAAAAAAACTCAGGGATAAAATTACTTCTGAAGAGACTGAATGACATCACATTCCAAATACAATGGGATTCTTGAAAACCCATTCCCCTAATCCTTTTTGATTTTTCTTTACTGTAGATCCACTCCTAAGACTGCACGGTCTTTTGTCCATTGGCTAGTCCGTGACATTAATAATAGTGATATAATTTAAGGTTATCTCTGTATGCTATCACTGTACTAATATAATATGTGCTTTGCTGTTTGTTTTCCTAGAACCACACCTAAGACACAGTACACAGGCTGTTCAGTCCATGAAAACAACAACGGCCAGGCTGCCTTTGAGAACCCCATGTACAACACCAATGCCAAGGCGGTGGAAGGGAAAGCTGTTAGATTTGACCCAAATCTCAACACTGTCTGCACCATGGTCTAAGGATGGATTATACATGACCTTAACCCCAACCTAAAGACTAAAATATCTAACCTAATGGGACCACAATTGGTACAAGGCTGTGGAGGAGAAAGCACTATGCTTTGACCTAAACCTCAACATCGTCAGCATCATGGTCCAGGATGGGTTGTAGAAAAACCTGCAATCCAGTCCTAAACACGGGCCATGTCCGACCCTAAATCCTCCCAATCTGGTCCAGTTGAGGGGAAAGCTATCCATTTCAAACCAAAACTCAACACTATCTACAACATGGTCTGAGGATGGGCTAACTTCAGCCCTAAAGACTGAGAATATCCTACCCTGAGCCAAGACTGGTCCAAGGTTTTAGAAGGGAATGCAGTCAAATCAGCACTGTCTGAAGAATAGCTTAACCTGAGCTAGATCTAACCTTGGACCCAACCTTAGGACTCCTTTCAGATGTCCAATTATAAGAATAGCTCAACACATTGAGGTTTTCTTTGACCCTGCCTCAACGGTATCTTTTTTAACTCACAGCATTTTGTATCCACAGATGAATATAGGCAAATGTGAAAACAAAATGCGTGCTATATTTGACGGATGCAAAACAGCCAGGCTAAAATCACGATGAACTGTGACATCAAGTGAAAACAAAGGATACAGTTTGTATCATGATCTAGGTCACAGCCCAACTGCAAACCATACTTGCCCATATCCCAATGTAACCCCAAGACTCAGCTAAGTCTAGGCACGTCTATAATCTTATTCTAACCCAGACACCGCCATTATACTTTAACCCATTATTTAACACTGGACATTGTCTCAAATAGCAATGATTAAGCCAAACATTGGCCTGCTAGACAGACATCACAAAATGTCACCATGACCCACTGCTGAATATATTTAATGCAAAGCTTTGGAGAAAAGCCCCCAATCTCAGTACTGTGACCATTAGTCCTTGCCTGGAGGGAAAGGGGACATTATCCCTGCTCTGGCCACAGGGTTATATCATTGAGAAAAATTGCAATACAAAAATGGGCTGATATCACTTGTGCCATTTTGTCTCCCTAAATGTGTTCACCAACTGCTCACTATGAGGAACATAGTGGCTGAAGCAAAAATGCTGCCGCAAAATGACCACAGATGGGAAGTTTGACATGAAACGGATGTCAAAAAAGACACTGTGAAGCAAAGAATATTGTTCCTGTCTGTTTGGGCTCAACACCAACAACAACAACAACACTGTTACCAGCAGACCATCAGTGAACCAGAAATAGACTAGATGTAATCAGGAGCATATCTCTCAAACGGCCGCGGAACACAACACCCTATTACCATAACAACCAGAGGAGACAACCTTTTGTCTCCATGACAACCAGAGGCTGGTGCTACCACTCTGTTGTCTTTTTCTACAAAAATGGAATCGAAAATGGCTAATGCTAGCAGACAGTAGCAAAAGTTTCTCTGAGAAGAGACTAACTCCCAAGCAAAGGAAAAGGGGAGCCCTGGAGACGGGTCTCTAATCCTAACTGAACTGGGATCAGAGCAAAGCAAAACTAAAGGAGTCTTAAAGGGGAGCTAGCACTAATAGAACAGATGAGAGGGGAATGACTCATCTAATGGATAAACTGCTCCCTCTCATCCAATGGATAAGAGGGGAGGCTGAGGAGACCTAGACAACCTCCAGCTGAACTAAAGCCAACTCTAACAGAACTGGAAGCAGAGCAAGTGAGTTATTAAATGAAAAGATGAGATCTTAAACCCTAACACAGCTTATCGGCGTCTGTCTAACCCAAAATCAGCCGCTCATAGAGGTCGGATGAGACCGTCAGTGAACAGACAGACAGAAGATGACCTCAAGAGAATATAGTCCTGATCCTGTGGATTCTAATGGATTCTAATGACAAAGACATTGAATGGAGCCTGAGGACTCTGAATGGACTAACGAAGACAAAAGACTTTGGGGAACAGAGAAGGCTCTGGTACTAAAGCACATTCTACAGGAACACTACCTGTCTATTAACCGAGAGAGCCTGAGAGAACAGATAGAAAAGGTTAGAGGGACAGAAATCAGCAGGTTGACCGACAGAAAAGCTGACTGGCTTACAGCCATGCATAGACAGAAAGACAAACAGTATGATCAAAAAAAGCAATCTTAATACATACATGTATTAGATTAAAAGATAAACAGAGTCAGACATGCGAAAAAAATAGGCTCATGGAAGACAAGCAAGGTTGTGAGACTGTTGTGAGTCAGTCAGACACACGCAGATAGACAGGTGTAGGACAGATTAACTGGCTTACCGAATGACTCACAGACAGTCAACCAGGCTGATGCACAGGAGATGTGATAGACAGGCTTACAGACAGACAAACAAATAGATAGACAGGCTAAAAGAAAGACAAACAGGGTTGTAGCCCTAAATTGTGGACTCGGCTCCACTATTATTCTGCACTCCGCGAGTGCTTCTCTTCTTTGTTTGTTATTGCTGCAGAATCTTCTGATCTGTAAATCTACTTGCATATATATACGGGAGCATTCACCACCTATATTTTTGTGCTATATATTTACCACAGGGGAGGGGCTGAAGGGAAAAGACAGATTATAAAAGAGTTTTTAGAAAAACAAAACAAAACAAAACAAAAACATCAGAATAAAAGATTATGTGCTGTCCACATAAGTCACAGCAGTATTTCAGTTCCTTTGTAACATGAATATGGTTTATTTTGATTTCTTGTGTAATGTGAAGTTCCTCACACCCGTTCCTCATCAGTGTCTTTCCAACTGAGGCAATCATGAGTGTCATTGTTATTATTGTTGTTTAGATTTCTATTTCATGATGCACTCATCCCAGATTAGACATTTCCAAAACCACTAACAGAGTTTGATCAGCTGCCATTTTTTTTCTGACCCTTCTCTCGAAATGCTGGCTGCAAATATGTAACAAAATCCCCCAATGATATTGCCAACATTGTAATGTTGAGCTGGAACAGAGTAACTGCTGCCACAGAAAAGTCAAATCTCACAAGTAATCTCAGACTTTATCTGTTTCTCTTCTCTTTTTTTCGATGGGCCAAACTATCATCTAGCTCTGGCTTTGGTTTCAGCTGAAAGTTTGTCATTTATCACAATGCTGTGATGCAAGAAGTAACAAAAAACACAAGCATAGTGAAATAAATTATGTCATAATTGCCATCACAGTGCCCCAAAATGTTGCGTGTGGATAAAGGCCCAGATATTTTCACATATGTGTAGAAAACTAGTGCTGTTTATTAACATAACAGCTTGTTTTTTGTTTTGTTTTGCACAAAATCAGATTTACAGTTGAGACCTCAGATAAGGAAGTATTAAAACAAAAATACATCCTAAAACAGATTTCATGCATGATCTTTGACAGTCCACATTTGTTAGAGGTCAGGAAGGATTTTCCATGTGTAGGGAACTAGTTTGTTTGAGAACGCTTATTACAACTGTTACGGATTTTAGCTGCTCAAGCTCAAAAATGCTGAAAATCATTTGTTTGTTAAACGGCAAAACTGTAGTTCCACACTTGCTCACTGAACTGTCAGAGATCATGGTAACACCTGAATTCTGGTTTAGGATCCTCATTGTTTATGATCCAATTTGGCTTCAGTGCACTGGGATCCATGGCAATTTTAAAGTTCCCTGCTTCACTGCATTTCCCTTAAGCATTGCAGAGGTGATATTGATAATCATCCTATAGTATTTAGTGTGGGTCCAAAGCATTTAAATGGAAGAAAATGTTGACTCTCATGTCGAATCTGAATCTGAATGAGCCGAAGCTCATTCAGATTCACTCTGAAGTGCTTCTATGTTATGTTTGAAATGCTTGTGCGAGTCAGTTCAGTCATTCTGACCATTTGAATAAAGCCTAAAGATCGTAAGATCTCAAGCTGAATATCAAATAAGTTCAAATACATAAATGAGGTCCATCAGGTGCAAGATTTCCCCTTATAGCCTTATAACTTCAGCTCAATTTACCAAGGGTGGTAGCTGTCCTATATATGTGATCTGCTACCATATTCTGATGGCATGCTTCACAGCCGGCAGCCCTCACTGCACTTATTCTGTTAACCACTAGAGGTTGCTGTTGCACATAAAGTTATGCACCTCTCCAGCTTTTTTGGCCTTTTTGGTGGTTTTATATGCCATCAGTGAACTACTGCTGAGGGACCAGAAGGGGCCAGATATACATGTATACCCATAGTTTCTTAAAATGTTGACTGGGTCTGAAAATTCATCGCATACATATTGTCACAGCCCCCCACATGACAAGAGTACCCGCACATTTCAGTGAGCCTGAGGGTGAGAGACTCTATGTGTTTGGGTTGGGTCTTCATTTCACAAACGTGCTAGTAAATTTTAATGGGCCTTCTAAGAGTCAGAATAAATTTATTCAGCTTGGGTCCCAACATATGATGAATACCAATATGTTTTAATGAGTCTGGGAGCCATGGTGAGAGACAGCTTTTACTTAGTTTGGGTCTCAGACTGATGCAGTTTTGAGAATCCCTGCTGTGGTGACCACAGATAGCGACTGCAATCATCTGAGAGGAAACTTCTTTGTCAAGTCATTACTGATTTAAAACCAATGGGAGCTGCGGTTTCCTTGTTTAGCCACACTGTAACTGTCTTGCACTGCATCGCTATGGTGACGTTGTTTCTTATTCCAGTTTGGATTGAGTGATTGTTGTTGTTGTAGTTGTTGTTTTTCGGTATGGATCTGACACAGTGCCTACCAAAAACCACGGGACCCTCCCTGTCACTCACACTCTCACTCACAATCACTTTGTCTAACACATGCATACATGCTCACCCACACGCACGTACACACACACACACGCACGCACACACGCAAACACACATCTGCTCCAGTCCTCTTCATCAGAATTTTTTTCTAAGCTTCAGTCTATTTTGCCACAAGCTTTTCCTACTGACTGACCGCAATAAGACCCATGTGATTTGAAAGACTTAAGCCGTTCCTGCCTGGGGACATTGGAAATATACACCATTTAAAAAAAAAAATAATAAAAAAAAACAAAAAAGAAAAAAAAAGAAAAAAGATGAAATATAGAATAAAAAGTGTTTTGTACAGAAATATATTTTTATGATGAAATTATTTGTAAAATGTATGAATCTATTATGTAAATTTTCAATGCAATGTAAGATTAAAAAAGGCTAATTGCTTTTGTAAAAACCCTGTGTTCATGTGCTTTATTTTACCTTGATGTGGTGTGTGTGTGTGTGTGTGTGTATACTGCTTTTTTTGGGGGGGAGGGGAGGGGGGTTATATCATTTAATGTTTTCATCAAGCAACACATCAAACGCCAGTCTCTGAATAAGTAATTTAGAGAGGACAAAGGTTTTCTCTGAAGGATCTCATTGATTATCAATATTATAATATATATCAAGGTCAAACTTGAGCTTATAACTAGTATTGTATTCAAGTATTGTTGAATAAAGAACGCTTTTGGCTCAAATATTTCGGGAAAGCCAGTTTCAAAGTCTGGAATGCCTGGGAGGGGAAATACTTCTGGCACACAGACTTTATAAATAACTACAGTGAAGTTATCTTACCTTGAGATGAACTCTAACTTCTCCCATTGATTCACGATGGAAGTCCTTATCACTGTGGATGCTGTATTACTTTTGGTCTCTCTACAGCTGCTCAGTTTTTGCAGCAGGCCCAGGTAATAGGAAACCAAGAGCGACTGAGGTTTTTGCTGAAGAGTTAGGCAGCTGCACAGCGCACTATTCTCCTTTTTAAATAACCAGTCACAGTACAGAAACTCACTACTATTGACACTTGACACAGGCCATGGATGCTGCATCTCACCATGTGTCTAATGAACCTTTAAACTCAGGTCTCAGGATAATGTTTTACTTGAATGTTTTTTCTGTTATTTACTTTTTGTGTCTGTGAAATGTCATGCCACTTCCTTGGCACATTTGTCCTGTGAGAAACATCTTTTTTCACTCTGCTAGGTGTGTGACAAAGAAAATAAATCTGAATCTGAGATGCAGCAGAGTGAGCAGACCTTCTGACCCCTGGGAACATTTGTAGTTCTATTTGCAGCTTTCAAGTGCATGGCTGCATTTGTCCGAGTCCATGATGTGTAAATCCATCAATGAACAGTGGCAGGAACTAAGCACAGCAGGGCGACTCTTAGACCAACCCCATGGTCATGAGTACTGTTTAGGAATTCCAGCAGACCATGAAGACTCACTGTATTACTGTGGAAACTGAGCAGACCCAGTTGCTGGTTACACACCTAACAAACATTATCCACACCCAACGCTACATTAAGATTTATTCACAAATTTATATCATAAGTCACATCAATAACAATGTTTATGGTAGTACATAACTGTATTTTTCACCACCAGTAATGAAAAATAATTCACTGTGGATGTCCTTTTCTCTGAAGAAAAAAAAAAAAAAAAAAAAAAAAAAAAAAACTTTAATTGAGATGGAGCTTAACGCCACACCTGATGTACGCCACACCTACCTGTACGTGTAATGTCATGCACACACACAGACTCCACATTAACACACTTCACCTTAGCTTGGCAGATAACCAGGCGTGCACACAGACTAACTATGCTCCGTAATGTTTGATTTGGTGCGCTGCAGCGAGGATTTACATGCCGCATGCAGGCGCTCAGCAGGATCTGAATCAAGAGGTCGCTGCTTGTAACCTCTCCCGTGCTATTTTCCAATTGCTAGGAAATTTGCCCAGTGGGGGGCCAATGAGGTTTTAGCCTGTTTTGTTTGATCTGCGCCGTGTTCTTTGGCTGGCAGTGGGAACGTGAGGCACGGAGAGCGACCGAGGACCAGCCAACTCGCTTTCTTCTCATTTACTCTGTCAGGTGGGTGAAAGTGCTCACACACTTTGTCAGTACACCTCACCATGTGGCCATGCTCATGCACAAGCCGCACGCCACGCCAAACAAAGCAAAACAAAATTGAATCGCCTAAGATAAAAGGAGGCATTAAATCATTGAGCAAATGTGCAAACATCTCACAAATCTGACATGGGCTCCAATTATGTACCTGTACGCACGCTTGGATATACACTCAGTGGCCACTTTATAAGGTCCTCCTGCACAATCCAATACAGTCCAACTGTTCTGCCATAAAGTTTACTTTTCTGCTGTCTGTAATGTTCAGGTTTTCTTTTTGTCACAGTAATAGAGGTGTTCATTCACTTCTATGTTTGGCTTTGAGCTCATTGTGAGTGCTGCTGCTGGACTGGACTGCATTTTATTGAGAGGTGTTTCCACTATTTTGTCCTTCCGCATGCATACAAATAGGGAGGACAAAAAATTGGAAATACCTCAATATAATGTAGTCCAGAACAAGACCTCTGCAAACTACAACTTCAATAATAAACATAGAATTTAATTTACACATTCTTCACAATGTCAACACAAACTGGACATGATAGGTAGAATTTATGGCAGAGCTGTTGCATTGAACTGCATTAGATTGTACAGGTGGACCTGAGTGCACTTTTTGGTCACCCATATTTTCCCCCTCCATGTTCCCTTTTGGGCTCTATGTATGTTTCAGGTCACCTTTTAAGTCTTTGAAATTGACTGACAATTGTCTTTTTAGTGCTTGAGTCATTGTTGTTTGTGGCTTGGTTATTGTGTGGGTCATATCTTGCACCACTGGGCCTAATAACTATTGGAATGGAGTTGAAATTTTGTCATCTCCCCATCAAAAAGATAGACATGACCGATGTTTAGATATTATGAAAAATCAGAGGCTCCCCAGACTCCTCACTATTGCAGCAAGCGTGCTCCCTCTGGTGAACAGTCTGAGATAAATCACAACACACTTTAACAAGGAAGGAGTGACACACAACCCTTTTTATGGGTGATAGATATGTTTTGTTTTTTTTTTTTGTTTTTTTTATTGTAGAATCTGTTGCTTACACTGGAACCTCAAAAACTAAACTTTCCAGTTTGAAATGTAACTTTTTTTAGATACAAAAAAGAGCAAACAACACATTTTGCATGGCATTGTACATACAGTGCTCTATGGACCCTTATTATAGCAGCCAATTTGACACATAGCACAGTGAAAACAGGTGTTAGTAATGACATTATAGTTTCATTCCACAGAGCCAGGACTTTGCTGTTGTGCATGCTGGCTCAATTAAATAGACTGGAACTTAAATTAATGTCATTAACACAGTATTTACCTTGCTATTTCATGTTAGATGGCTGCTGTGAAAAAGGTCTATCAGACGTTTTCCTCATCCTAAATAAATAGTGTAATGTGATTTACATGTCAGTCTTGTTGGCTGAGCTACTTTTACTCTTGCTTTTCAAACAGAAATGTGGAACAAGCCTTGTGGAGAGTGAGATCCCTTCGAGTGGGGTAAGTTGAATGTTAAAATATAAAAGAAGATGGTGTCTCTCTCTCCTGTCTGCCTGTCTCTCTGACTCGAAAAGTGAGAGAGACTCAGAGTTTGTTAGTGCTTTTTTTTGGTGGATTTGGGCCATGCATCGTGGATCCCATGTACTTCAAGACTCACTCCCTCTGAGACTGAAATTATGGATCAGCAGGTTGCCTTGTTTTTTTGTTTTTTTTTGTTTTTTTTGTCTGATGTTGCCTTCAGCTCAGCCTGGAATAGATGCTGGGAATTACTGATTTGAGAATGAACAAATGATATACTTGGGTTACGTAGTTGAAGGTATTGTATTGTTGACCTTGTTGCCTATTTAGGTCATGGATTTAGGTGGCATGATGTGAGGTGGGATGTATGCCGCTGTTGATCAGTAGATGGCACCACTTGACCTCTGCAAATGCTGTTGAGTAGCCCGCTGCCTGGGTTGGCAGCATGCACGCACCTTAACTGTAGCCAGTAAAATGTGTTTTTAGATGCCGCAAGAAAATGAATTGTATTCTTATAACCAAAGACTTTTTTCACTGAGGAAAATAAGTTAAACATAAGGTGTCCAAAATTAAAAAATGATGATGGAGAAGGGAACTGAGTAGAGAAGGTCTCAGATGAACCAAAACAGGCTTATTGGAAATCTCTATGATTCCTCAGCCAGTCTTGTTGGCTCTGTGTTCTTCAAACTGAGGCGCTCTATGATCTGTATTCTCTGCACCAAATACGAGCAAATGAGCGTTTTTTTTTTCGAGTACAAAACCATTAGAGGCTTGGAGACAACAACAGGATGCCCTGAGCAATTTTTTTTTTTTTTTTTACAGCCAATGTTTGCTTTCTTTTTTTTCTATCTTTTTTTCTATTGGCCATATTATTTGTGATCAGTAGGTGGAGCCAGCTGACCCCCGAAGATGGCTCCATTCCTCTGCCTGCCTTGGCAACACACACTTAAATGCCCAGGCCGTTTTTAGTGGAGCTTTGAGATGTTAGTAGAAAATAGGGCTCATTCATTAAGAGAAATTGAGAGAAATGAAAATAAAATATTTCCACCAAACATACGCTAATGCAGGACGGATCAGCTCAGCAAAACCTGTATGAACTGAATCAATCACCAACATCACTCATACTGCATTTGATTGTTTTACCCTACCCTGTTAGACCATTAGATGGCGCCAGGCGACCTCTGAATTGCTTCTGAGCTCACACTCCCTGTCAGCATACAGCTCCAATACACCATGATTGTTATCACCAGCAGCATTTAAATACATGTCTATTAGACACTGATACTGACCAGGACGGGGGAAACAATCCATGTGAAATTGGATGTGATGAACCAAATCTTAAGCTATTTATTGTGTGTAATGATCCCTCGGTCAAGTGTGAATGATTGGAATATAAATTGTGAATATAACAAAAAAAAGTGTTTGATCAGTTAAACCTCATTCATTGAAAGACTTTATTGATTAGATTGCAAACTGTCTTGGAGCTTCAAATGACAATGACCCTGCCTTAGCTGGCAGCATCAAACACCATTGTTGGAGTTGCTGAATATATATATATATATATATATTTATGTATATCACCAGTATCTTGAATATACTTGTAGATCAAAAATAACTTTCAGTCGAGACTTATAACGCTGAAGGAAGGAACAACAAAGCTGAAAATGCACTGGGTGAACCAAGCCATTAGCAATTTAATTAATTTCTATTCTACTAATTCTCACATTTCCAAAGGAAGTGATTGAAATAAAAGTGGCTCATATTGCAAAAATATTTCAAATGAAACAGTGGGGTCATTAAATATTGTATTATTTATTGAGAATGTATTCATTTTTAACTTACCTCATTCCACACCTTTCTCACTCGCTCCTCTCTGGGCTGCTGTGGCAGTGCCACAGAGGGGATGTAGAACAACGCTCACAGCTGCTCTGTGTTACTCAAACTGGGACGAGTCGAGGCTCCGGGGTCTGCGGGAGAGGATAATGATGCAGAGAAGCTCCCCGAGACGTTCTCTCACGGTGTAGCCATGCGAGCATAGAAGAGACTGTGTCGAGAGGGTAATTGCAACAAAGACAACGACCAAGGCCATAATTTGTCCCCACTGGTCCACTAATGGATGGAAAAGGTGGTCGGGGATAAGGTTAACCTTGCAGATTCACAGGATGTGGATGATATACTGTTTGGGATAGAATTGGGAATGTATTCATTGTGGAAAGTAGTCATTTCTCTTTTTTTTTCACTTTTTCACTTATGCATATTTTCTTGTGGTTGTACTCGGCCCACACAAGATATTATTTTTTGAGTCAAGTGCCAAATGTTAGTTTCTAGTTTTGACAAAAGGAGCGAAAGGAAAAACGTTGAGTTAGATTTTAACAGGCGTTACGGCACTTTGAGCTTCCCCTGCCTCACCACCATCTCATGCAGTGCCTCGCTTTGGCTCCTTAGCTGTAGCTGCAGTGGAATATGAGGTATATGTCTTTATGAAATATACAGACTAACATAACAGATATGGTGCAAACAAATGCTCTTCCTCTGTGTGTGTGCATGCATTGTCTCTCATCTCTCTCTTGTAATCACTGAAAGAGACCCTGGGCTTTCATGACATCGTCTTCCTGTATTTTTCTCAACCTGCCTCTTTTTTACACATGTGCTGTCTATCTCATACAGCTTCAGCAGCACTGGAAAAAAAAATACATGCAAACATAATCAGTGTTTATCATCGATAAGAGCAGTGGAAGAGTATCAGCCCCCGGGAATTTTGAGGAAATTCAGTTTTGTTTTGTTTTTTTTTTTGGCCACACTGTAGGAAAAAAATGAGAAACATACAGAGAACCACATAGGGATTGTTTTTGCAAAATTGTTTCTCTTTATCTTTGGAAACCCAATCAAAATCTGGAAACCTCAGCTGAGGTGATTTGAATTAAATCAAATAAAGTCAGCTTAGTTAATGGTATCACCATCGTTATCATGGTTCTTCTTGCAACTCGATATGAGTGTTGTGGACAGAGGTATTCATTTCTCCTTCATGTGAACGGCTCAGAAACCCGAGCTCCCAAACTGTTTCAGAGGATCACCAAGCTTCCCGCAGCAAAAGATTGTCTTCCTCCTGTGACAGAGAGCTTTCCCAGATTTCCCCAGCTCTCTGCCTTTGACTCCTTTCAGATCAATCTGGGATTAGGGTTGATTACATGGATACCCCTGTGGGACGCTTTATTTCAATGAATTAGTTGAGTGAATGAACAGAACTGCAACAGAACGGTATTTTGTACCAGCCACATAAATTATGCATAGTCTGTGGATATCAACCACCCTTGATCATCTTTTTTATAGTTTGAATTCTGAGTGAGAAAAATTGTTAATTGCCAGCCTTGTCACATGCAATCTTGGTGGTGTTTGATGTACAATAGGAACGCGGTCTATATGTTGGTTATTTATTTATGTGGTGATGGAAATGCTGTGTATGATGAAACGGAGACCTAGATAAAATGTTTGTGCGTTGTGTTTTATGTTTCAGACGTGGCTATTGCTAGAATCAGGCTGCGCTGAATAAATAAGAAAATTAATTGATTATATAGTTTGGAAACCAGAGACATCATGCTTCTCATCTGCTATTAATAATGCATGTCAGAACAGTAAATCTATGAATCCTATTTGTTTTTTTTTTATGTATTTATCATCTTTCCCTGTTGTTCTGTTGTCTTTTAACGTCTTATTACAACTCGGGTTATGCTGTGGAAAAAAAAAAAAGCTTGAAAAAGTGTCCAAATGACACAAAAGGTGTCGAGTAGGAAGAAGAGACCCTCCCCCTGCAATAAAAATCATAAACCTTTCATTTGAATTTGCCATGGAGCCAATGAGCAAACAGTTAATGTGTTTCAGTTGGTTTTATTTTTATTTTATTTTTTTAATGCTGACCATACATATAATATTCATGACAGCTGGGTTGAAAAAGCCCAGTGAGAAAGGTGTAAATAAGCCTGCTGTAGCTTCATTGCTGGAGAGGTTATGGGTGAGTTAGGCACCACTGCAGCTGCACACAAACACATTTTTTTTTTCCCAGCTAGAAATAATTTCACCAAGGCTGTAATTAAATGTATATGCATTCCTGAGTTATTGTTAAAACCGGACAAATATTGAAATCTGATTGACGAAAGTGCATGAGCGTGCCTGGAGAATCCAATGGATCCGAAGGGCCTGGAATTATTTAAAAATGCAAATTGCATTCAAGGATTTGCATATGGCAGTATTTAAAACCAGTGTCCTTGCCGAAAGAGGGTCTTGTAGTAGATAAAGAGAGGGATTATGGGTAGACACCCACTCGTGTTTTGATCGCACCACCATTGGTCAAGTCAGAATATCTGTAAACAATAGGCCACTCAAGAGGCTTGATGTTGCATTTAGTCAAATGTGGATAGTGCCTTGAAGTGGTTTGAATTCATGTAAATTATCTTTAGGCTTAAAGGCTTTTGCCACATCATAATCCTCTCTCCTTTGCCCTTGTAGTGGGAAAAATGAAGGAATCGTCAAACTCAGACAATATGTTTATGCCTTATCAAAACAGTCAGAAACTTGTTATCTCTTTTTCTTTCGCCCGCTCGTGATCGACAGATACCTGCGCGCATTTCCTTTGGTCAAAAGCACTTCTCGACAACAGAAGGAAAGTTAAGTGCTCAGCCTCCACCGGTTGCTGTGACTAATCGATTAACACGACATGCTCAGCCGTGTCCTACAGCGAAGGGCTACAATGTTAGATTAAATGCCGGCTAGATCCTCATCAGGAAAAAAATCAATGGGTGTTGTTAAGGGCGAATAGTGTCCGAGGGGGTGGGGGATGGAGGATTGTAGAGTCACTTTACATGGTGTGTCCTGGGCTGTTTGCACTGTGGCGCCTGCCTGTATTGACCTGGAGAGTGAGCCGGGGGAAGGAGAGAGAGAATTTGTCACGACTGGCGTCCCTCTCCTCCGCGCCCCCGTTCACTTCCATTCTCTTTGCAAATGGTCGTCCAGCTCAGAGGGGCTGTAGCGTGAGACTCCCGCCTGCACCCATCTTTTATTTAGAAAGATGTTTATGATCGAATTTATGATCCTTATGTAGAAGTGACTTTCCTAAATTGATGAAAACATTCTCAGCACTTTTGCCATGTGTTGCTACTGCGGCCCTGGCAAACATAACAGTACATTTTGGAGACTTTACACATCCAAATCAACCAAATTAACAGAATAAAGGATGTATGCTAAATGAGTATTTTTATTTTATTTTATTTTTGTATTAATCTTGTCAAGTTTTTGGAATTACTGTACAGCTGTGTTTCAATGTGATTCAATTACTTTGATGCAATTATGTTTTTTTTTAAAAAAAAAACTGATGTCAGAGGGACATGGCTTTAGATTCACTTGTTGCTGCTTTTTGCAGGAAGCCCACATGTCACTTGTGGAAGGATTTTTTTTTTTTTCTCATTTTTTCATTCATTCCAGAGTTGAAGTTGAAACCCTTCCCTCTTCATTCACACCAGCTTTATGTTTTCCATGAACCATTGTAATATAATATATTTTTGGTTACAGTGAAACAGGAGGTCCTGAAACCTGTTAGCGCCTTGATGATAACAACTTGCTTGCTTTTCAGATGTGTTTTTATGACGTGTTTTGTTTTAAAAGATGACTCTGCCGAAGTCTCTGTAGTGCTGCATTAACCAACATATAGAGACTCATAGTGTTGCAGACAAAAGCAGAACAAGAGAAGCCCCCCTCAACACCTTATACCTTTTTCTTTAATCAAAACCCCCAAACCCCAAACCATGTATCAGAAAATGCTACAAAATTTATCTTAAAAAATACCCCAAACCATTCCATTCCAATTCTTTCAATAATTATTAAACCTTCATTTTACCTTGGATGACCGTCGAGCAGGTGTCCTCATTACGGTGGTGTCGAGAAGTAAAAACAAACAACAGAGTGTGAAAGGATAAATGAAAGGACAAAATAGTAAACATGTTTTTAATAAAAACAGAATAAATAGGCACAACGCAGTAAAAATGCGCTCAATGGAAAATTGAAATAGATAAGTACAAGGGGTAAAAACATTTAAAACCACAGGAAGATGCAAATCATTTACAGTGAAATACAACAAGATGTGAAATAAGGCTTTTGAGCAGCTTTTGTGGTGGCGGAGAGTCAAGTTTTGGCAAATTGTAAACGGTGTATACAGTGCACGGTTGGAAAATGTCAATTTACCGTGTTCAGCTCTGACAGGAGGACCGTGGAGTAATAACCTGGACTGAGAGATTATGAATGTTAAACGTTAAAAGGGATGAAATATATGGTGGGAGCATACGTATTATGAAGGTGCCTGAGTCGTCGTAAATATGTTGACCCGTGGATTATTGTAATCGGGGAACTCTTCATGGAAAATAAGTTGTGCAGGGTGGGAAATCAGCGCCAGCCAGCAGCCTAATGACGGTGAAATATGAAAACGGCTGGTAGATTTCATACACAAAATAATTTATTATTGAGTGGCTGGTGAATTCAAACATTTATCTGTTTAAAAGTTAATTTCCCACCCTGGCTTTGTCCCAAAAATAACAGAAACTGAGAAGCCATGGAATCAAATAGAATCCAGCTACCATGTCCTGTGTTTGCATATTGCTACTTACTCGCCACTACTTAATGTAAATTAATTCATGGGATGATTTTTATTTTTATGGGCCACAGAGCCCATCAAATCAAAGTTAAGCAATATTGCTGCTGCACGGAGAATGCAATCTTGCAGTATGCACAAAATCTATGACAGGCAAAGAGAGAGATGTTCACAGTTCCCAAAAAAACATAAGTAGCACACTGTGTTAGCCGCAGTAGACATCTCAGTAAATAAACTGTTGAGATGAGATGGGAAAAGATGAAACGTGAGCATTAAAGGAGGAGTCAGAGATTCCGGCGAAAGATTGGTGATACTTAAAATCAACATCCAGATGAAGCCCCTCCCTGCCCCCTCACCTCCCTTCCTCCTGTCCTGTGCACAAACACGAACGCACCCTGTTGCTGATTGGCTGGGATAGTTTTGTGTGGCCCAGTCCGAGCCACCTTGTTTGTCTCTGCTGACAGAGCCGGGGCTGTGTACGAACTCCGGATTTTTTTTTTTTTTTTTATTCAGTGCACATATAAAACGGACAGCTGGTGGAACATGAGGAGATATTTGCTGAATTTGTTGATTTTAAATGTCATTTTTCTTAAGAATCGATTACTCCACTTTTAAAGACTGAAAAAAATAGCATAGGAAGCAATGAAACTGACTGAAGCAAATAAAAAAACGTGACGGGAGTATATCGAAAATATAAAATATTTGCACTGTGCAGAAATAAGTTGTAAAAATACCAACACATTTTCAATTTATAGCAAATTGGAAGTATTAACAAAAACAACATGCCAGAAGAGGGCACATTTACATAGAGTACATATAGTGTGCTAAGAGTGTTGTAAAAAATATTCATTTTATTAAATAAATTCAAATTTCAGTTGTAGGTAACATGCACAGAATATTCAGATTTTCGCATCCAGCTGTCTGCCTAATCAAAAACTGTAGGTGGAGTCACTGTATGAACAGAGAAGTGAAGACATGCAGGGTTTATGTGCACTGTGGTCTGCTCTCATGATGACAGTCATGGCCACATTTTATTCATGGATGGAGGCAGCGTTTGTACAGTTACGTGCTCACAGATTGTACCTATTCAGAGGAATATAGGAATGTGCAAACTCATTTTGTTTAGATAAAGCCGGAGCAGAGGAATGTGAAAAGTAGTCCAGGACATTTTGTATGGGCAGTGCAGGCATATTGTTGAGTCCATCAGGAGAGGAAGCATTGTGCGGTCTGAAAAACAGCACCTGCAGCACTCTGGGCTGCACCTTGGGGGGGTTGAGGTGAAGGCTGGAGATGCTCTGTTGCTGCGGCTCGCCATGGTCAGTGTTTCCCCCTGGTTGACTGCTTTGAGGAGGGCAGATGGGCTGCATTGTGGGTTGGTTGGTGAATGCTAACTGAATGAATTACAGTATTACAGAGCATTTGAACCTGAACAAACAAACAGTTGAGTAATTTCTGGCATTTCTGCTTTATTTGATTGTATAGAGAGACAGGTTTTAGACGTAGTGCATCAATAAATTAGACTTGTTGGGAGGCTTATATTGCACTTACATGCAATATAATGTTGTGGTCAACTCAAGTAACCTTCACTTTCATAAAATTTTATCCAGGCTAATCAGAGTCATGCATAAGTCCCTTTTAAACCGAGTCTTTCCTGCCCTAGTATCATTCATCCATCATACTCATTGTCATTGCCGGTATTCGAAAAAATGTCCGCTAAAGAAACATACGAGGCTGAGAGAGAAAGTGGGGCTCTCTACTTTCATGCAAGCAGCAATACTGCAGGGTGGAAACCAGCGACTGTGGTATGTTCTGTACAGCTCATGAGCCTGGAGGGTCTGGACATTGCGTCTGTAGAAACCTGGTTTGGTTCTTGTGGAGTTGTAGCGTTTATTTTTTGATAAATAGCCTAAACTGTACACACACTGTGCCACCACACGCACACCTACTGCTTATAACTTATAAGCTTCACACACACACACACACACACTCTTCCTCTCTCTTTCTACTGGATAAAGGAGCTATGTTGCTTGTATAACAGGTGGCTAGTGGAAGCAGACAGAAGTAGCTTGGAATAAACACACACACACACACACACACACACACCCAAACAAATGCCATAATATTCTTTCTCTCACTGCTCTATCTTAACCAGTACATTTCTGCAGATCTCTCAGCACTGTCTCTGTTCATGACACAGGAGTTTACCATCAGGGTCATCCATACTCACTGAAATGTTATCAAACTCTCTGACTTTACATGAAATACATAAAAAAACCCATACATTTATACAACACTTACTAATCCAATATGTGTCAATTTTTTTTTATTTTGCATATTTGTATAATGTCAACACTGCATATCCATAACTAAAGAAAAACAACTAAACCCAAAGGGAACTTCACTGTTTCATGTACATTGTATACAATGAATAAAAACAAGAATTTATTTTTGGCTGCTGGGACAGTGAAAATATACATCAGGCCAGTAAAACTCCCAGTGACCTAGTGGCCACGTGGGCCAGTGAGGCAAAAATGTAAACCGTGGACACTGCAAGAATTAGGTAAATTAGTTAAATAACATCAATAAAATATGTTGGTGAATGTGTTGTCTAGGATGAAGGTCAGGTTTTTTCCTCATCCTCCTCTCTGCTCCTGCCTCCACTACCCTGTAGATGGATCCCTACAAAAAGAGGTCCACTCCATGACTTTTTGCTTCAGAAATCCACTTCCAGCTGCTTTGTGTGGCCTAGAGCTGCAGATGCTTCCCCTTGATGCCTCAGTGAAGATTTCCACCATATTTTTTTTTTTTTTTCAGTCTATTCACACTGCAAGCTGCTCGGTTGAAGGCTCGCTCTGTTCCGACCAAATGCGGCTGGTGCAAAAAGGCTCCAGTTGTATCTGTGTTGTGGTCTTGTGCCTCTACTCAAGAATCAAATTGTGTGTTTTTGCTGTGCTGGTGCTGCCTGTCTTAATGTTGCATCACTCAAACACATAAAAAGCTTTCTGGCAAGTGCTAATTAGTAGTATTAATTGAAAACAAACAGAGAAAACATCATATACTTTCAGTGGATGCAGCCATTATCCACGGATCGTTTTTAAGATGTTTATTACTGTGGTCTTTCAGATAACAAGTTTGAGTGGCTGTCGTTCATACAACATAGTCACAGTTGGTAGGGAAACAATCTGCACATCTGATTGGCTGCAGAAGAGTTCAGCTGCGGGCGACTTAACTTGGCCACCAAGCTTGTTGTCCACACGCCGGTCAAGTGTGCCTGCTGACTCAGCTCTATGACTTGTTGGTCATGGCGCTCGCGGTCTCAACAAAATTATGCTTACTTCAAAAATGCTGAATGTCTGGGGAATACAACGTACAGCATGTAGACTTTCTGAAAACCCTGCCTCATCAAATAGGAGCACCTGTTTATTCCTACCAACTGTGTGTGATTTCGTGTGGCATGGTTATCAGTTTTTGGGGATATAGACATAGAAGTGGAAATGATACATTGTTTTATCTGCTTTTTCCTTATTAAGCCAATGAGAACTTCTAATACAAGGACCAAATCATATTTCTTTCACCACATGCATACATGCATTCTTCATGAACATGACTGCTTTGACTTATTACAACTTCTTTCTAACTGGCACACACACACACACACACACACACATACACATGTGGATGTGAGATGAGCAGATTATCCATCCTGAAACTCTGCATAACTCATTTATAATTTAAAGCAATCATTTGACCAAAAATAAATAAATAAATAAAATCACATGAAGCATTCTCACCTAAAAAAAAAAAAAAAAAAAAAAAAGCCAGAGATTGGAGGCTTTTGTACCTGATTAGTTGCTCATCTAGTTTCTGTCCACTCTTAAGTGTGGCTTTTAAGCAGTCATTTTGTCTTTGCTGATGTTGATTAACACCTCTTAAACCTCTGCTAACATGCTGTCTTTCAAATGCTGGGTGTTAAAGTGACAATACTGCTATCATATAAAACTGGACGACATCAGGAATCCATTGGTGTCTTTCTAAGTCGTTTGCCTGAATCAGTGGTTCTCAGACTTTTTTCAACATGAGACGTGAGACATGAAACATTTTTGTCAGCCAAGTACCCCCTGACCAGTGTCGAAAAAAAGTAGAAAAAAAAAACAAACCTATATAAAGAGGTCCAATCGAGCTCCATCAGTTTCTGAAACAACAACCTGATACTGATATTTGGAAAACTGAATATAAAATGTGGTTTATCAAAATGACATTCATATTTTTAATTGAGCATATTATAGCGTAGGCTAATTATTTTAGGAATTATATACTGATATATACTGATATTTTTTAAATTAACGTTAACAAAATTTCATGTACCCCCTGCAGTGCTCCAACATACCACTAGGGGTATGCGTACCCCCATTTGAGAACCACTGAGCTAAATAATGCTTCACAGTTAGGCAAATATACTTCCCCTAACACTAAACTCATGCAGTTTGGGGCAAAAACCATGCAGATTTTTACATGCAGTGCAGTCATGTCATTTTCACCTGTTCCTACATTGTGGGGCCTAAACAGTTATGAAGTTGCATACATTAGGTGCGACTGGAAAGCTGAGACTCTTGTGGATTTAATAAGCCCAAAATTAATGTGTGATGATGTGAACCCCCATAGAAGCCATTTGTATTCAGACCATTTTTTTTTTAAACTTGTCGTTCCTGTTTGAAATGACCTATTGTGACCTCTCCAGGATAATCACAGCCTTATGAAACTTTACAACCAAATACTAGAGATCTATATTGACACTTATGGGGAGTTTCTGAGCAATTTTCAGAACAGAGGAGCACGCCATCCAAATGCCAATGCAATTCTTACACAAATCTCCAAATGTCAAAAATTTTCAGCACCAAATCCAAACATGAGCTTAGGACACCTTGGTGTCCTAATGTGGAATTTTGGAGGATTTCACTATGTTTATCAATTCTCGCGTGGTTGAAAAGGGTCAAATTGTGCACTAAATTTGTGTAATACATATTATTAACCAAAAAATTGCTGCAACAACAAATGAGACATAAATGGACATGGGAATGACCATCATATTCTTTAATTCTAATGTGCTAAACATAAACATACAAACGTGCAAATTTTAAATAGGGACAAAAAAGCACTGTTTATTGCAAAATTATGACTATAATAACATGACACACAGTGCTGAACTTCATCTCAAAATTAATCTTCAGGTTCCCAGGTTTCAGATGATGTATACCACTTCTATTTAGCATCTGTTTTAACATTTTATATCTCCCTGAAGATACCCTGCTCCCCCTATTAACTGGTCTAAAAAATGGGGGTGGAGTGGAAGAGGTTGATTAAAGTGCAATCACATTTTGATTATTAACTATCGGCACCTCATAAGAGCACTTTTTTTCTCATCGCTGGTGATAAAAATTGTTTCCGACCACACTCTCACCCCTCTCTACACTTCTCACACCCTCTCAATGGCTCAAGGACAACAAGAGAATGACTTCACTGTTTTTCTGCCGTGTGTCTTGTGTTTCTGGGGAAACGGAGATTATTATTGTAGCAAGGGCCCAAGGTGCCGCTGGTGCTGCAGATAATTGTACATAAACAAATGAAGCCTCCAGATAAGGTGTAATGCCAAGGGTCCTTCGCATCCCAATTGGCAGAATAGGAAGACACAGTAAACAATAAGGAAAACATACATAAAATTTAAATTGGTAGTCAGAGATACACAACAAGTACAATAAAGAGAGAAGAACTGTTTCGTCTGAAGCCCTGATGCTGCCATACGTTTCTTTAAACACTATGGATTTGAATGGAATGTGCTGATTACAGCTCTCTTACATTTTTGTCACACAAAAGAAATATCTTGTGGTGTTTTTATATAACTGAGTACGAAAATATTAGAGAATAGAAATAATTTTATTGTTTGCAAGTAATTCTATGAATTATACAGTGAACCCATGTGTTTGTGTTGTTTCTATGTCACTGATTGTGAGAATGCATAGGTGAGAAGGCATTGTCATTATACTTTAATGAGCACTAAAATACAAACACATTTTTTTGTCCATTTCCTTCAGTCACCCTGGCTGGTGCCCTCATCAGAATCACTATCCACCAATATTCATGTAAGTTTTCATCATAGGCGAATAAATGCATTAAAAAAAAACTAAATAAATGGAATAAACAAGTGGAGTGGACCTGAGTTTCATATCTTGAAAAGTGAAAAGAAGCTCTGTTCCATGATCATCTTACCTCAGACTTCAGCTGCTTGCTTCCAGCAGAAAAGATAATAGTTAGTACTCGTGTTTTAGAAAACTCTACAGCACTTGCATCAAGAGACGCTGCATTATGAGCGAAGACGGTGTTGAACAAGTGTGAAAGAAATTCAATGGAACAATGTAACAGGCACCGTTCTTCCTGAGGACAGAATGACTTACAAAGTGAATGCAGTACATTCCTTGACCTTTCACAGACTTTTCAGCGGTAGAAATGTTCATGTTGTGTAATATTCACAATAATACATCAACAGGCTTCAACTTTGCAGGATCTCTTTTAAAGGATATTCTCAGTGCCTGTGCTTCAAGAGCTTGCAAATTCACTAAACTGTATTTGGTGTGAAACAGTTTATATTAAGACTAAATTCATTAATTATATATACCTGAAATGCAACAGATATCAGTATCTGTGATGGACATAATGCAATAATATTTCAAATAACGCGCTGTTATTAATTACTATTTATTAGCAAATAAAAGTGGGCACTACATGCTGTGTATTAACTGCTTAAAATGTGTAGCTTGTGCAGTTGTAGAGAACAATTTGCATTGAATTAATTCTGTTGCTGTATAGACAAATGGAGTAGTGCATAACTGATAATAATGTGGCCTTTCTAAATATTTTTAAAGACTACCCCTTTAATAGAGGGCTCTTGAGGGCTGAGTTTAGAGTTTAGAGAAAATGTTTTTTTTGTTGTTGTTTTTTTTCTGTTAAATTGAACAGTTTTTTGTGTTATGTGGTTTGATTTTTTGAAAGCTCTTCTAAACAATGTAAGGTGTTTGCCTTTTTCTGTGTTTCCTTCCAGTCGAGATTTAAAGAAAACTGTTCAACCGCAGCTATAACGTGATAAAATTACTGTGAAGTGCTTGTTTACAAGTGATTGATGAGACTGTTTATTATTGTAAGATTTCATTGATTTGTGGAAATTGCCCCCCCTAGTTATTGTGTGCTTTTCGCAGTTAGAGCGAGGACACTGCTGCTGGGCGTTAATTTTGTCATAAATCTTGCAATCAGAAATACATAGAGGGGAATATACAGCCCAAGTGTGATATGGACGCAATAACTCACACAAACACAGAGAGCTGAAAGTTCTGAAATACCATGAGAAAAACCTTAAAATCATCCCCCCCACTTCTCAATACTCTACAAGTTGTACCCTCCAATTTCCCTTGCTGACTTCATGCTTGCTTTGACCAGAAAAACTCTTCCCCTTCATCGTAGCGTGTGGGATCTCCAGATAAACCAAACGATAGGCGGGGAAGGACCCGCTGGGGTGTGGGATTGCTTGTAGAGAAGCACCCAAGCGCTCGTCTGCAGGATTTGTTTGACTCGGGTAATTGAAAGTGTTTTAAACTATTATAGCAACTGGAGGGCTTGTTTAACTGTCGAGCTGCCAGTCAAGCGGGTGGGCCAAAAGCCCGCGCCCGTCAAGGCCTGTCAGTCAATGGAAACGAGAAGTGTCGGCTTAATGGATTTCTCCTCACCGCCCTGTCTACGCGCCCAACAGAGCTAGGAGAGAGGAGGGAGAGGAAAAAAAAAATCAATGCATTGTCATGTGTGAGTGTGTGAGCCATCAAACCACCAGGTGGATTGGAACTGTATTTGTCTTGCGTGGATGCTGAGATGCAATATTGTAAGAAAGGAGGAGGTGGTGTGTGTGTGTGTGTGTGCATGTGTATGTGTACTTGTGGCTGTGTGTGAATGCGTGTCTGTATGTTACACCTGTTTGTCTGTGTGTGTGTGTCAGTGTGTGTGTGTGTGTGCCTAAGAGGAGCAGGCTCTCCGAGACAGACAGACGTTCTCCTTTACATCTCCACGGGCTTTTGTTGCGAGCTGAGGTGTAAGAGGGGTCATATCACCCTCGAAACAAGTTTGTTTTTTATCCCGTGCAGTCTCTCCACAGGTGGAAAAAACTGTCTTTTGTCTGCGTGTTTGTTCACTGTACACTCGTCAGCGCAGACAGACAGCGTGCTCGCTGTTACTGAAAAGGCCAAGCGAACAAAACACATGCTTGTTGGTTGAACGTCTGAGAAGCAAGGCCTCGCAGCTCGAATATACTCAGTCATTACATTCATTCAGTGCTCATGTTCAAATGTAACATGTTTCCTTCGATGTGGGTGCAAATGACCACGCGGTAGCCAGCGTTTTTACAGTATTTAAACTGCACCACTATCTTTGACCGGTTAATGCCATAGCTGTGCAAAAAACAAACAAACAAACAAAAAAAAACAAAGAAAATACAGCTGAGTATTATGAATATTTTCCACACTACATTATTGACTCTCTTGCCCTTTGTGTGGATATGTCAGCTCGAGTGTTTCTGCACTTCATTTGCACTAGATGTTGTGCGCTACGCCAAAGTGCCGAGGGCTGATGGGAGAACACAGATCCAGCTGACAGAAAATGTGAATTAAGTACATACTCTATCAGCGAGTCAGTGATGATGAGAACCATATAGACTCGACGCTCAAATTACATGCATGATTTTTTTTTTTTTTTTTTTTTTTTTGTCAGTTTAGTCTGAAGGTCCGAGCTTAGATTCACTTTTGTTAAATTTACATTGTGCATCTTTGCACTAGTGCATTGTGCTGATTTTGTTTTATTGAATCGTTTTGAGACAATTTGTCACTTGTCACATATAATGTTTATTTTTAGTTTACCCAGGATTTACACAGTAGATTTTATACTTTATATATTGAATGAATGTTATTCTG